>NC_056732.1:1126672491-1126744991 GCF_019279795.1 Protopterus annectens
TGGATATCAGATTACTATTTTTGAAATATTGAGAGACCTCTTGATATGGCATAGCACTACTGCACAAAAGTAGTTTCAGTTGGCTACACATGGTTATAAAACAACCCAAGGTACAGTCTAAATCATCACAGTAGGTTCCAAAATCCATTACAAATTTGCCCTCTCCAGTATACACCAAAGTTTTGGGGTTACATGGAGTAAGTGTAACCAAGTGGAGTATGTATTGGTATATGTATACAATGACAAGATGGAGAATAAAAGCCAAGTAAGGGAATCGACAGAGGTGTCAGTAGTACAGTGGTGGTTTATCTTGAGACAACAGCTGTTCCAGACTACCACAAGGGCCTGTATCCCATCCTCATGGAGGAAAAAAAACTACACCTAAGAGGAATGCTCCATCAAATATGACTATTGTTAAACTTACAAGTGCTATAAATGAGGGTTTCATCTCTGGACAGTCTATTCAGTGAAGGTTATGAGCAGAATACCATTTTCAGGTATTACTAGACAGATTCTATGCAGGTTGATGAGCAAGCAGGAAAACAGACATATGATAGTGTTTGATGACATCCCTGCAAAGGTGTAACAGAAAATGATTTGATAATGTGTTGACTTATATACATGTAACTACACATAGCCATACTTAGACATAATCATAAGGGGAAGGTACCATGGGGGTCACAGCTAGTATCACTATCTACAGCCAAGGCTGTTGATGCAGTAAACTCAGGGGAAGAGCTAGGTTGTAGTACCCAACATAACTCTGAGCTACAGCTGTCAAATGGTGGACTCCTTTTAGATGGGGATTAGGAAGAATCACAAAACCAAGACAGGCACAGCTCTCAGGTCACACCTTACATGATTTCAGGGTGGTACCTAAGGAGACACCGGTATTTCATGAGATGGAGTGAGTCTGAATACTTGGATAATGTGTTATTATATATAAAGTGAACTTCTGAAAGAGTGTTGGACGAAAAAGTGCAGTAGCAGTTATAATACTAAGGCCAACTATCAGGCTGTCCCAGTGATATCCCATGATATTCCTCTTTCAGATTATATGGGCATGAAATACACAAAATGAGGCTTCTGCATTGTCTGCATAGACCACATCAAAGAAAACATGTAAAAGAGTACTGCAGACTTGTGAACAGTGCCAAAAGTTTTATAAGGCAGAAAAAAAGAAGTTATGTACTTTACCATAATGTTCCATCTGTGTTGTCTATTTTCATTCTTCCTCAGCTTAAGGGTTCAGATCCGATCCCTCAGATCTGACTTGGCCATTTGCAAAAGCTCATGGAAACCAGAAACTCTTGAGCTACTCCCATACCTACAATGCATCGACCCCAATTACCTCAGATCTTCTTTGCTAAGAAAGCAGAAAGACACAGTTTAGTCACAGAGGGAGGAGATTATATCTGGAGCTATATATCAAGGAAGTGCATATTCACAAAAACACTTGCTCTTTCAGATGTTCGTAAGGCAGGGGTTTGGTGGGAAGGGAGTTGAAGAAGAATGAAAATGGACAACACATATGGAACATTACAGGACATACATAACTTTTTTATCTGATGATGTCAATTTTCATTCTATCTTCAACTTATGGTACAGAGTCCCCGGCTACCTAATTCCCCAGGTGGACTCAAGGAAGGATATTCCTGAGCATCATTGAACCAAATGATACCCTACCCCTGGAGATCATATCCAGTTTGTAATGAGTAACAAATGTATGGGGAGTAACCCAAGTTGTTGATGCACAAATGTCATCCATGGACGCTCCAGATTGAAAGACTGATAAAGTAACCATGGCTCTAGTGGAGTGGTATATATTAAAGACATAAAATCTGTAAGCCATTTGGCTAAAGTAATTTTGATAACAGGTTTTCCAAGTTTCAGATCTGAAAAGGAGACAAGTAACTGTTCAGACTTCCTGAAATGTGCCATTCTGTTTAGGTAAAAATGTAAATGACTGTGCACATCTAGTAAATGTAGTGTTAGAAAATTTGGGAAAGAATAATCTGTTGATACAGGCAAATTAATAGATTGGTTTATATTAGCTTCCGATACCACTTTAGGAAGAAAAGAAGGATTAGTTCATAAAGTGACTATGTCTTTTTGAAATATCAAATAAGGTGATTTTGAAGACAATGCCTGTATCTCTAAAATTCTTCTGGCAGAAGTATTGGCTATTAGAAAGATTGTTTTCTAAGAAATGTATTTGAGGTCACATTTAGCTGCAGGTTTGAAGAGGAATTGAGTAAATTGCTGCAGTACCAGGTTAAGGTCCTATGAGGGTGTAGGGTCTCTGAAGGGGGACCTGAGAAGGAGAGTACCTCACAAAAATGTTTTATGTAGTCTATGGGAGGCCACAGGAACACCATTAAATCCTATGTGAAACTTCGATATTGCTGCCAGTTGAGCCTTAATCGTGGAAGAGCTAGCACTTTCTTTAAAAAATTAAGCCTAAAATTCAAGGATACTATGCAAAAGTGCTGATAAAAGATCAACATTATTTTGATTGGCTCAGTAACAAATCTTTTCTACTTACTGGAGTAACATTTACGTGTAGATGGTTTATTTGATGATAATAGTATTTGATGGACTGGAGAGGAGAGCATGGGTTTTCTGGCTATTAATGGAACTGGAGAAGCCAGGCAGTCAGCCTGAGGTTTGATATGTATGGATGAATCATGCCTGTCAGGTGGACAGTAGGTGTGGAGTCAGTGCAGAGTCCATGGTGGGTGGAGTAAGTGAGGCCAAAGAAAGGGAAACCAAATCTGTCAAGGGCAAAAAGGTGCAATGAGGATAACTTTATTCTTCAGCATTTTTGCTTTATGCAGACATTTGGAAATGAGTGGGATTGGTTGACAGGCATATAGCAGACCAGGAGGAGACAGTTGTGAAGTAGAACATCCCTCTGTGACTCCCCCTGTGAGGGCATTAGGGCAAAGTAGCTGATGCATTTGCTGTTTAGGGGAGAAGCAAAAAGAATACAGCAAGGCTGTCCCCACTGGTGTAAAATCATCTCTTCCATGCTCTTGTTGAGAGACCATTTCTGAGGTAGGATAATGGACCTGCTCAGTTTGTTTGCTATCACATTGGACATCTCTGGAATGTGTATTGCTACACGAAAGCAGTCAGATGAGATCATCCATTGCCACACTCTGAGAGCTTCCCAACATAGGAGGTAAGAGTTTGTTCCTCCTTGCTTGTTGATGTACCAAACCACTGAGATGTTGTCCATTAGAACTGTCATTGTTCCAAAAGGGAGAGCTTCTTGAAATGACTGCAACACTAAAAGCACTGCTGTCATCTCTAGAACATTGATATGAAATTTGGCGTCTATGGGAGACCAAGTGCCTTGGACTGTCTTTCCCAGGTAATACACCCCCATCCTAACTGGGAAGTGTCTGTAGTCACTATGGCCTTGGGCTGAGAAGGAATGAATGGTTGGCCTAGTAGAATTTGATCTGATTGAATCCACCACCTGAGATTTCTCTTGCAAATCTGAGTGTCATGTATTAGTGTTGACATGGGCTGATAAAGTATTGACCATTGTGTGGGTAGTATCCATTGTAAAATCCTCATGTAGAACCTGGCTAATAGTACTAAGGTTATTGTCACTGTCATTGATCCTAGAGCCCTTAGAACCAAATGTGCAGACATTTTGATACTGCAGATTATCTTCTTGACCTGTGTACTTAAGGTCTGAACTCTTAGAGGGGGTTGTGACTCTATCATTGATTTTGTGTTGAATAGTGCCCCTATAAACTCTAACCTTTTGAGTAGGTTGCAAATGAGAATTTTCTTAATTTATGATTATTCCCAGAAGTGAACAAGTCTGGAGAACCTGTTTTCTTGCTTTTATTACTCAATGCCTGATTGGGGTTGTAATGAACAAGTAGTCTAAGTATGGAAATACCCAGAATCCTTGCAGTCTCAAGTGAGCTGCCACTGCAGCCCTGCATTTGGTGAACATCCTGGGGTTGTAGTAAGACCAAAGGGCAGAACTCTAAATTGGTAATGACTTGCTCCTAGCCAGAAGGATAAGTACCTTGACCATCTGAAATTTGGTGCATCGAACTGAATTGTTCAAGACGCTGAGATCCAATACTGGTCTCCAGTCCCCTGTTTTATCTGGCACTAAAAAGAATCTTGAGTAAGTTTCGAATTCTATCTGTTCTGGTGGGACTTCTTGGATGACTCTTTTTTTTTAGCTGCTTTTGTATCTGAAATGCTGTTTATTCCCTCTGACTGGATGGAACATCTGGGATTTTTCTTGAGGTAGGTGGTGAAAAGGAAAAGGGAATTATATAGCCTCCATAAATGATTCTCTGAACACATGTTTCTGTTGTTTTTTCTAGCCAGGCTCTCTGGTGCAGTAACAAATGACCCCCAACTGCCTGCAGAGGGGGACAATCAGGCCTCCTTTCAGGAACATTGGAAAGGCCTTTCAAAAAAGGAATCACTAGACCCTTGGTTCTGCGGGTCACCTCTGCCACTAGGGTGGCATCTACCATTTGAATTCCCCCCCTGCCTTGGGGGAAAACTCCACTACATGTGTCCTGAAAGGACCTTGGGACTTTTTGAATCACATTTTCCCAGCACCTCATTGATTCCTGGAGAAGAATCTTTGAGATGTGGAAAAACATATACCCACAAGAAACAGAGTCTTTCCATCCTTTTTCACAGCTGGATAAAGTGCCCTTAACTGTGGGACCAAATAAAGACGTTCCATCAAAGGGATCATTGATGAAAAAAGACTTGAAGGGCTCCACAAAATTACATAAGTGCATCCAGGTGTGCCTCCTTATGAAAATGGCAGAATCCACTGCCCTTGAGGTTCTTTCAGCTGCATGTGAGATAAACCTCATGGAAAAATTGGAAATTGCATGCAGGGTAGCCAACTCAAAAGTGTTGGATGCTTGTATCTCATCAGAAACCACTCCTGAAAGAGTAGCAGAGAGTTCCTTAATCAGGTACCTCTGCAACCTGGTAAAATGTGCCAAATAATTCAGAGACCTCAATGCAAAGGTTGCTGAAGCGTAGACATGCTTTCCAAACCTATCCATTGTTCAAGACTCCTTGTTCTGTAGACGAACAGCAGAACTCTCCTCACATACATATCTCTCAAACTGGAAACATTAAAAATCTGGAGAAAGGACCATGAAAAATAGATACAAATCGGTATGCTGATTAACATAACATTTGCATACATAATCATGGAACCCCACCCACTCCAATGGAATTGTGGGATACCAACTTTCCAATGCCAATTGAAGGACAGACAACCAAAATATTGTTCCAGACCCTGTAGTAAATGGTCATTTATTTTTAAATGTGTAGCAGTGATGTTCACTGGGAAGGGAGAAGATAATGAACCTTAGGGTTTTGTTTTTGGTGACCTGCAGTATGTGGGTTTTGTGTTAAAAGTAGGACATTTAATAGTAGGCTATATTCTAATCTTAGCAAAAGAATATCATAGTTTACTAGGACCTCCAAAAGTCATTCTCCATGGCCTACTAATCAGTAGCGTAGCTAGAGTTTGTGCTGCCTGGGGCTGTCTTTGGGTTTGCTGCCCTTCTCCCCTCACAAATTTATAGTCGAATGGGGCACCCCATACACAGCCCTCCACCCTGCAGCCATTCCAATGTCCCATTACTTGACTATTTCACACCATTTACCATAAACACTGTAATGGAAAATAATTTTCTTGGGTGGCGAATGCCAGGGTACATTTTTTGGCTAGGCTTATATAGGCCCTAGGGCAAATAGCCTAGTACCTACCTATGAACCTATGAATGTGCATACTGCTTTACTTCTACAATGATTATTTGGATTTCATTTAAAACTTTTATTTTACATTTTATAGCACAAACACTAACAGACATCTGCTAAACAAAGCAATACAGTCTCGCAATGAAAATAGACTTAGCATTAAAACTTCTCTGCCCTTGAAACTCACATTCATTGAAACAGCACTGAAACCCACATTCAAAGAAAATGCACCTGTCCCGTGGTGGATAAAGATTACCTTTGGGCTGTTTTCAAATCATAGGCCCCCTGCACACGAAACATACATATGTTCTTTGATACACCTTCCTGATTGTATTAAATTATATTCCTTGTATAATACAGCACACTTGTTAGAGTGCATTTTAAATTTATTGTTTTGAACATTTTTGCAGTAAGCAACAAAACAAAATGCTTGAGCCAGTAATGACAAAACTGCCCAACGCAGAACATTTCCATCATAAAAATCTACTCAAACTTCTATAATCCACAAGTGTCAGTAAATATGCACAATCTCTGCAGATGTAAAAGTGATCTAAATAATTCCACATTAAAGAGGTCTGTAACTAATGAAGAGGTTGTTGCTAGCAAACAACTTTATATTTCATTGTTTCATCTACAAATAAAGTGCCCGTTGCCCTTGAGGAATAAATTACCCATGTTGCATTAAAAAAAATGATAAGCTAGTAATATTGTAATAGGGAATGGATGGCAAACTGATAACAGGTTCATAGTTTACTAGGAATCTCTGCCAAAGAGGACATTCTCAAGACTGCAGCATCCACCCCCCTTTAAAAGTAGATCCAAAATCCATCTACATACTGTGGGAGTAGAACCCACAGCCTTCTGTATCAAGAGCAAGTATACTACTTGTTGTACTACTAACAACACAAACATATTTGGTATAAACAGCACTAAACTTCTCTCCCCCTGAAGAACTATGCAACACAAGAAATCTGGAAAAAGCCAAAATTTATTGGGGGTGGGGGAACAAAGGCCCAAAACCAGGGACATATTTTAAACATTGCTTGTATAATCTTAGAACGTTGCTAGAATAAAATGTTTTGTGTTACCATACATTTCCTGAAAGAGAGGAAGACTGAAACATAGATGGCTATCATTATTTAGTTAATTCAGTTCTCACTGGTTTGCCAGAAAAAAACAATTTTTTAAGAAGAACAGACCAAACATATAAGCCAGACATTCTGTGAAACTTTGGACAGTTGAGAACCGTGGACTTTTTGAATCGCAAGTGGCGGTATGGGTAGAGAATTTAGGCTCTTGCTTCTTGTACTTGAGGTATATGGTCTGAGTCTGAGTAACCCTATCCACCAGTTAAACCTAACTGGGGCATTTTATACACACACACACACACTCACTCACTCGCACACTCACACAAAGCAGTAATTTGGACCACTGACAATTGACTTGCCAGCCTGCCTTTGTGATGTGTGAGGCAACTAGTTGGGATGATGTGCAGAATCTGCACATAAGATAGTCAGGAACCATACAGGATAAATAAGCACTTAAAAGCAACAATGCTAACTGCTGTACAATTAAAAATGCTTACTATCTAGCTAAATATCAGTTTGTGCCATCTACATCTTCTGGCAATCACTATCTGGCTATCATCATATTTCAGCATATCACCATACCATTATACACTCACTAGGTATCAGTGCACCTCACCCATCTTCTGGCAAATGCACTCATTTATTTTGATCACACACATTTGCATCACTTCACTCCATTTAGTCATGACCCTGCTAAGCACTATTGTTTTTCCCACAGCCTAGTACTAACCTATGAACAATAATATCCTATGGCACCCATGGTGTGCATTAATAGTCTGCACCTGCATCTAATCAACCACCAAAAAATTCATTTTGGGAGAATGAGCACTTCAGGTTTGGCATTCAAATATTATATTTTAACATTTTGCAGACAATTTAGAAAAAGCAAGTTAAAACAGTAGAAAAATCTGGATAAAAAGAGAAATTCCTGTTCAAGCTGCACAAATTTGAACAAAAAGTCATGGTTTTAACAAATTCCCTGAAATAATTAAATTACAAGGGTAGCTAATATACATTTCTGACAAATTGCATGTTTAAAGTATGACCAGAGTTACCACTTGTTGAATAACTTTAAAAAACAAAAGAAAGAAAGTTTTGCATTAATCTCTAAGAAATAAAAAAATAATACTCTACTGATTTCATAGGTAGGACAGTTCAACATTTGATAGATACTGTACCCAGACTCATAATCAATGATTACTGCCTGACACTGAGTCAATAATTCAGATCACAGCAGTACAAATGGGTTGCTGTTACAAATCTGAAAGCCCTTGCATTGGTTGTTTTCACCCCCTTTTTTTAGGGGGCAGCAACCCAGTCTCTCTTGCAGGGTATCTTGCCCTCAGTTTCCTCCCACTAAATAAAATCATGTCTAAGGTGATTTTTACCTTCACACTGGTGGCCATTTTGAGATAGTCATATCTGAATAAATAACAGACTCCTTGCCTTGACCATCGAGAGGAAAGCAGGCCACTTCTACTTAACGCACACTCTCAAGTTGTCATCCTAGGCAGAGGCCAAACACTCTAACTCATGTGTATTAGAAGCCAAATCAATCTGTGTACAGAAAACAGAGACTTTTGCAACTTCTGATATGCACATGCCAGTTATTAACCGCTTACATCTAGATGTGTCTCTTGAGGAGGACATCTAGTTGGACATATTTAGGGCATGTGCCTACATAACATTTAAATGTTTTTGTGAAGAAGTAAATCAAACTACAAGAAGTTTCTAGCAGTTTACATATTTAGACTATGTGAAGTGTATTTATATATTTAAAGCCTGTTTACTGGGGTAGTACAGCATTGATTACAAGTGGCTCATTTAAGTCTCAGCTAGGGAATACAAAAAAATTCAGAATTGCATTTAGATAGGGATAGCAACATTATAATGAAACACGTGTAAATTGGCATTATCAGCTAATAAAATGAATAGGTATTATACAGTTCTGATACACATTTACAAAAACCATAGAAAGTAAAAAAAATAACCATTATCACAAATGGAACCAGATTAAGGTGTCTGAATGTCTTTATTTCAGGCTTTCAGCTTCATTTCTTTTAGAGAAAAACACTCTGGGGTCCAGGACACACACAACAGATCTGGAGATGGTCAGGACTCAGGTCAGGATCATGGACAATGAACACCGATGTCACAGCAATTAAAAATAAACAGTAATCCAACTGCCAAAGCAACTCCCGGGCAGAACAGTTTGAGTACAGTAAGCAAATACATCAGAGGATAATGCTGTGGCAACTGCAAAACTGTTTACAGAGAAAGTAAAGCAACCTGGGATTATGGCTGCCGCCAATAAAAAAAAGTATCCCAAACTTGCAAGTCTTGTCACTATCCGCTACTTAGTTAATGAAATGGTGTAATTGTTGCTGACTTCCCTCCCCCCACCTTACACCACAAAAAATTAAGTCACTTACACCTGTAAGACAGTTAGTCCCCCCACAGCAAATAATGACCGAAAGAAGCAAAAGAAGTGTTAATTACTTTTCTTGGCTGGGGGCAGACACCATTTAGCACTTCTCTTAACTGTAAAAGTAGTTAGTTTGGGAGAAAAAGATTAGCAGGATAAAGCTTTATAGGAAGACATTTTTAAATGTATTTTTACTGCATTTGCTACCTGCGTGGCTGTCTATACCTATACTATAGTGTACACCTTGTATGCCTGCTAAAAGCTGTAAATAAGAAAAAAAATCTTGGCACCCCATTATTTTAGCCTCAAAACCAGGAAATTATGAGGAATTCAGTATGGCTGAGAGGTATGCTCAGATAGCTACTTCTAAGTAGCTGCTGCCACAACCATGGCATCTACAGGTACACCTTTTGTCCAAAATGGTCTAACTTCAGGGGCTGTCAAAATCTTGTCTTGCCACCAAGGGATTGGCTCAGTGGTATCCAGGGCCTTCCATGCCTGCCAAGACACCAGGTCTATAAGGCCTTTAGCAGGTGGAGCCACCCAGGAGATAGACGGATAAGTACTGACCACCTCCAGGAATACAGGCTCCTCAGATGAAGGGCTGCTGAGCATCCAGCCACCACTCTGTTTCAGGATTTCAAGGATGTCTCCAAACTGGGCATCATCAGGAGGTAACCATGGGGACTCCTCACCTTCCACAAAGTCCGTATCTTATGTGATGGACTCCTTGAGGGAGTCCAAGTGCTTCCACTTGCAAATTCTCTTCTCTGGGACCTTCTCAGTGGGATGCTCTGGGGAGGTATAAGGAGAGGTGTGGACACCTTGCTGGGAAGCCTGGAGTTTTGGTAGCAGCTGTCCCTCTCGAGAGATGACAAGCCTGCAGATTGAGGATCTGAGGGGAAGATAACTATCTCTGTTGAAGCTGACAAAGCTCTCTCCATGACCTCAAAGGCAGACCCCACACCCCAGAAATGAAGAAGACCCTGGATCCATAAGGACAAGCTTTCAAACCATAGTCCCATCCTCCCCTGAGGAGAATGTTCCCAAGGCTGAATTTGGAGCCAAACTAACTTGTGCCAATGCCCCGATGTGCAAAGATGGCTCAGAAAATTTTGAAGTTGACTGAGACACCCTGGATCTGACAGAGTAGCCCCTGCTCCAAGAGCCCTCTGGATCCAAAGGAAGCAAAAAACACAGGGTGAGCTTTGCATCTGAGGGCAAAGCAATTCTTAGATCTGATGCTGATGGGCCTGGAAAGTTCGGATCCGAAAACTACAAAACCAACAGGGGAATTTAAGGAGGAACTTGCATATGGGGAGCAGTGGAAGGTCAGATTTCCTTAGCCAGAGGGTTAGGAGCTGAGAGAGCACTTGCCATGCTCTGCATCAGGAGAATCTTTCTTGCTAACCTCTCCATGTCTTCTTCAGTAAGGCTTGTGGAAGAGCAAGTGGAAACTAGTGACCGGGAATTCAGTCTCTCTAAAAAAAAGTGAAAGGACCTTAGAAGGGACTGGGTCACCTGAAGGAGAATATCTAGTTCTCAGAAGAGAAGGAATATTAAGTGTTGAATCCAAAGTTTGCAGAATCAGATCCAAAGCACTCTTATCAGGAGTAAGCTTGGTCAATTTACTTTTCAGATCCAATAATGTAGTCAGAGCTGAAGTATCTGTCTTCTTCAGTTTTGGATCCAAGGTTGAAGTCGGATCAAAAGATTTTGTTTTCTTCCATTTAGGATCCAAAGGAGAAGACAGATCCAAAGAAGGTATTTTCTTAGATTTTCCTGAAAATATACTAAAAGATGGGGAAGATCTGGATAACACCTCACTAAAAGAAGAGGAAAGCATCTCCTTAAGGATCAATTTATTTTTACTTTCACCCAATGCTCTAAGGTTGAACCCGTTAAGTTGAGGATAGAATGAAAATTTACAACATCAGATCTTAAGGTTACTTTTCTACCCTTGCTTCTTATTGAGATACCATTTCAAATGGTAACCATAGACATTGTGGAGCCTTTCAATACCTCATGCATTATATTCAAGATGAATATATTAGTAGTGGTAGGTGATGTTGCCATATACACTGAAGTGATGGCTCTGACCTATATGGAAACAAACAAGGTAACACATACCCTGTTAGAAATTTTCAGCCAGGTGAACATCCTCTAAAATACTAACAGACAGAACTTTTAGTTTCATGTCAAAGCTGATGTCTGTGACAATGTTGTGAAGCAAAATAGCTAAAAACAACTTCCCACCATCCACCATGGTCTGATGGAAAGATTTAATTATACCCATATTATTATGTTGGAAGCATTTGTAGACAAGCTTAAGTGAAAGTGAGACAAGTACCTGCCACATCATCTATATGTTTATAGAGAGGTTTCTGATAGTCAACAGGCTTTGTCAGTTGTGGCTGGTGACTTCATATTAAAGGGGGGCTGCAGGAGACAGCTGAATGGGTGGGGCCAATGGAAAGGGGTGTGATCAACTAAAAAGGAGTGGAGCTACGCTCAAAACTACAACAGCTGGAATATTAATTAAATACGCTGCCCTGGGTGCCAAACTGTCAGCATGAGAGTCCAATCAAGACAAAATGAAGTGTAGAAGAAAAAAATATTTCAATGCATAGGCTACATTACAACTTAATATCTAAATGGAAACACAAAGGTTGTGAGGCATGAAAAAATAAATTACTTTTTAAATGCATTACTGGAATGCCAGTCAAAAGCGGTTCTAATTATAATTTATATTCAGCTTTATAAAATTACCAAGTAACATGCTGAACGTAGCAATCTCTGTGATACTCCCACTTGTAAAAATGTTTCTTATCCAAAAAAGACCTGCTGCCTGGTAACAACTATCTACTTGTTTCATGGGAAAGACATGATCAAAGTAAAAAATTAACAGCAAACAAGAAACAAGCTCTAAATTGCTTAAAGGATTACTGCACAAGTTATGGAGCATGCATGATAGATTGGCATTCTGTTTAGATTACAGGTAAAGCCTGCAAAGATGACTACAAGTCTACAACAAATGTAATGAGCTTCTGAAAATACTGTAATCCTGTCCTTTATTACAAATACTGTCATATGCATTTCAATACCTAAGGCTTATACGTTATCTAGTTATGTAAATATTCTCTGCATGGCAACAACAAAAAGGCTTTCGGTGTTGGCAGTTCTTTAACAGTATGCTTATTAAAGCTTATTTGTATCTTACAATCTCTGACAAGCTTACCTGATGGTCATAGCATTGCTACTTAAACACAGAACAACAGGGCACTGCAACAGCATGCATTTTCTGAATAATAAGAAGCATAAATCAACAGTATAAAAATATGACAGAAAACCAGAACATTCTGAAAAATCAAGGACAGATGAAAAGCCACTGCTGTACCTGTGGTCTACCTTGGATGGGGGAATACTCTGCACACTTATAATAATGCATAACTGCTCCTTGCTTTGCTTGGACACATCCAAAGCTACTACAGTGGGGAGTGGGGTGCAACAAGCATGTCACAATTTGAAATGTCTCAAGCTGATGGTGATGGCTCATACCTCTCAACCTCAGAGCAAGAAATCTAGACAAAGCCATACATAGAAGTGGGACACAGGCCCAAAAATAAGAACAGGTTTTAAATATTGCTCTTATAAACTTAGAAAGATAATATACTAGTAGCAGGTCTTGCATTGGTATGAATTTTCTGAAGGGTATGAAATTTGAAACTCAAATGTCTGCCATTATTTTAACTTCAATTATTAATGATTTGTCATTAATTTGCCAGAAAACCACAATTTTATGAAAGACAGACCAAAAATGTGATGCAAACATATAAAATTGCCACACAGTACAGCTGGGAACCTGTCAAAGAAGGGACACCTTTTTAATATTAGTACTGTTAACTTGAACAGCTGACAAAATAAGAGCATCTACATGCATTTTTGAAATACAAGTAATCTATAACTCTGATCATTACAGTTATTTATAATTGTAAACCCTCCACGTTTTCTTCCAAAATTGCTATTTTGCAGAGGGATTATTAGGGGGAGAGCAACATTTTGAGCCAAAATTTGGGGACAGTTGAGAGGTTTGGAATTCTATAAAGGGATTTATTTGCATGTACCTCTCAACCTCTTAATGCAGGAAATCTGGACAAGGCCAAATATATTGGGGGAACATACAAACAGTACTAAAAATTGCTCTTGTATAAAGACAGTTGATAGAATAACAGGTCTTGCTTTAGCATGCATTTTTCTGAAGGTTATGATGTCTGAAACTCAATATCTGTCATTATTTAGTGACTTCATTCCTAAATAATGTGCCAGAAAACCACAAATTTTATGAGGAACTTTGAGTTTGCAGCCCTTCCTACCTCACAAAATCATGGTCGAATGGAGCCTCCCCCCTGCAGCCATTCCAATGTCCCATTCCTTGGTTATTTCACCCCATTTACCATAAATACTGTAGTGTGCATACTGCTCTACTTCTGTGATGATATGGATTTCATTAGAAAGTTTTATTTTACATTTTACAGCACAAACATTATCTGCTAAACAAAGCACTGCAGTCTCACAATGAAAATAGACTTAGCATTAAAACTTCTCTGCCCTTGAAAAGAGCATTGAATCCCACATTCAAGGAAAATGCATTTTGCCAGTGGCAGATAAAGATTAACTTTGGGCTGTTTTCAAATCATAGGCCCCTTGAACATGAAACATGCACGTGCTCTTTGATACATCTTCCTGATTGTATTAAATTACATTCCTTGTACAATACAGTTGTTAGAGGGCGTTTTAAATTTATTGTTTTGAACATCATTCCAGTAAACAAACAAAATGCATACATCAATAATTACAAAACTGCCCAGTTCAGAATATTTCCATCATAAAAGTCTAATCAAACTTCTACAGTCCACCAGTATCAGTAAATATGCACAATCCCTGAAGAAGTAAAAGTCATCTAAATTCCACATTAAAAAAAGTCTGTTCTGCCTGCTGTTTTGGCATTTTCCAGTAGTGTGACCTCCATTTGTTAGCTAATACAAACACTGTGGGGCATCCCTATAGCAGTTCTCTACCAGCAAGCTGCATCTGCAAAAGTCTGTGGCCGGTTTACATAAAGTACAGCAACATTACAGTTTGTCAGCTAATACAAACACTGTGGGGCATCCCTATAGCAGTTCTCTACCAGCAAGCTGCATCTGCAAATGTCTGTGGCCAGTTTACTTAGAGTACAGGAACATTACAGTGTATGTTAATGATTTAACCCTTCTGTGATTGTAAATTTCATTAGAATGTATTCAGGGAGTGCACACTACTGGTAACCCCCACCCCCACCAGAGATCTCTGTAAACCCAATACTTTCTAGTTTGGAATCCTTGTTTTACTCAGTCTTCTCCTTCTCAATACACTTGTCCATATTTCTCCCACTCCATACTCACTCCTGGCATAAGGTTTCTATTTCTCTAAGAATTCCGAGTCTACATAATTGTCAGCTGCATAGAGACTTTTCACAGTACCTGGTAGTCTAAGTGACTGTTCCTTGCTGTGCATTTATAGAACTTGGCTCTGCAGTCATTTCTGTTTTTGCCCTCCCTTTTGTATCTCACTCCTACTGCTGTCTTCTATTTGCTGAAATCTACTCAGTTATAAATCTCCTTTCCTTCTAGCTGCTCTTCTGCTAGACCTTTCTTTTTACCTTGTTCTCTCTCTCAATATAGCTACACCTGAAGACACCTTACACTGGATATCTAGTCACTACCCCCAAGAAACCCTACTTCTCGGAGACTTCAATATAGACTGGACCACCTGTTCATCAGAATCCCCAACCACCCATATTAACCTACACTAATTTACGCAAATCATTAACACCCCTACTAGGGTAGGTAAGCCCAACCAAAAAGAAAGCATACTTGATTGGATACTCATCGATAGTCACCCCCATCTGTACACCTCTGGTACCCTCCCCGATAGTCTAAGCGATCACCATCTCACATATATAATTAAGCACAAAGCTATCAATCGTCAACAACCCTGACTAAGAAATGTTAGAAATAAAAACTTTGACTCAGCCAAATTCCAACAGGAACTAAAATCATGTAATTGGTCTATTTTAAAACTCATCCCCTTAGAGGAAGCAGTTGTGTACTTAATCAAGGATCTCAAGGAATTTATTGTTATACACGCACCTATTCGCTCAAAAAGAACAAAGGCAAAAACTGCACCATGGCTTTCAAAAGAGACTAGACTCAAAATTAGCCATAGAAACAAAGCCTGGGCTTTATGGTATTCAACTAAACACCTCCAAGATCAAATTAAATACAGGCAGCTTAGGAATGAAACTAAAAAATTCATACTACAAGACAAAAAACAATACTACTGCAAATTACAGACAGAACATCAAAATAACCCTCATAAGTTTTGGACAGGCTTGAACAAACTATTACACCCTGGACAAACTACTACCCCCATCCCAGTTGCCACTACTGATAACCCCCCAGAGGATGTTTCAAATAGTTTTAACCGGTTCTTTACCGAGACAATTCAGGCCCTAGCCAGCCAACTACCTCCTAGGTCCCTTGGCCCAGAAAGTACCACCTCTAGAAACCTACTCTCATTTAGTTTTCAACCTGTCGCCACATCACTTATCCGTACCCTAATCAAAAAACTAAAACCCACCACACTTTCGGCTGACCAACTTCCTGCTGAATACCTACAAAAATCAGTTGATGGTATTGCATACCCGGTATCAATTTCTATCAATCGAACCATAGAAGAAGATAAAATTCCCACTATCTGGAAAATATCCTATGTAATCCCACTCCATAAAGGAGGTAGCTCTACTGAATTCTCCAACTATAGGCCTATAGCTATACTCTCTCCACTTGCAAAGTTTATGGAAAAATGCATTCAGAGACAGTTCATGCACCACCTAATCCATAACCACCTCATGGCAGATACCCAGCATGGTTTCAGACCACACCACAGTACTACCTCAGCCCTTCTAGCCTTTACCAACACCATAAACCATAATCAAAACAATAACCATATTTCTTCATCCCTCTTCTTGGATCTCTCCAAGGCATTCGATATGGTTGACTACCAACTATTAATCCACACCCTGCAAACACTCAGTCTACATCCTAAGGCCCTTCAATGGTTTAAATCCTATCTAAGTGGTAGACAGCTGTTCTTTGGCAGAGTAAACTCTCTAACCTACTACCTAACACCCTTGGAGTACCACAAGGCTCTATATTAGGGCCCCTGTTATTTTCCATTTTCATCAACGATATGACTACTGTCATCCTAAATGTCAGCTGTATCCAATATGCTGATGACTCTACCCTGATTTTCTCAGCCACATCCCCACTAGAGTTACAGTTAGCCACCCAGACCACCTTTAACACAATAGAAAACTGGCTTTCCCAATGACGTCTGATTCTAAATCCTAAAAAAACTAAAATGTTGTTAATACCCACACAAAGGTCTACTGCCGTTAGCTTTATAATAAAAGCAAATGAAGGAACAATAATCTCCTCTGACCTCTCCACTAAACTATTAGGTGTCATTATAGATAATAATCTAAAATTCGACCTACATGTTAACCAATTGATCAAAACCGTTAACAAAAAACTAGGATTATTTTACAGAATAAAAGCCTTTCTAACCCCCCAGCCAAAGTTGCCATAGCTCAATCTCACCTTCTCTCTGCATCCCCTCTTCTTTCTAATATTAACAAAACTGTCATGAACAAACTCTCAATCTGTTATAAACACATTGCCAGGTTTACCACTGGGCTGCCTTTTAGGACACATCACTGCATCAATCTAATCCAGCTTGGATGGCTTGAACTACCCAGTCTAATACTATATAACCAATTGGTTATGGTCCATAAAATCATATATAACACTAACAATACCCCTGCACTTAAAGATCGTGTCACCCTCTATAATAATCCTAGACTGCTGCGCTCCTCCAACAGACTCCAATAGCTGGTGACTCACTCTTCGTAAATTCTGTAGGTAGATCGTGGAACTCTCTACCAGCTGATATTACCTTACTCTCTTCACTTGATCAGTTCAAAACTAGGCTCAAACACCACCTGGGAACAAACTGCCTGTGTCACTGTATCAAGCCTGGTTAACCTGTCTCTGGAATGTGCAAATCTGCTAGGTAGATTACTTTGTAATTTTATCCGATTCTCTCACTAAATAACACTACCTGACGATTTGTTATAATGTTTGCTCTTCTAATCACTGAAAATATTCTATATGTAATTTGTATTGTCTGCCCTTCTAATCTCTGTAAATAATATATTTGTTATTTGTAATATGTGACATGTTATGATGATTTATTATTCCATGGAGCTTTTCTCCCCGGGCCTCCGCTGAAAATGGACATGCATCCAGTTGGACTATCCCGGTCAACAAATGTAAAATAAAATAAATAATGAAGAGGTTGCTGCTAGCAAACAACTTTATATGTCATTGTTTCATCTTCAAATAAAGTGCCTGTTGCCCTTGAGGAATAAATTGCCTATGTTGCATTAAAAGATGATAAGCTAGTAATATCGCAATAGGGAATGGCTAGCAAACTAATAGGTTCAAAGTTACTAGGTATCTTCGCCAACAAGAACTGCAGCATCCACCCCCTTTGCAACACAGTACAAGCAATGCATCTACCTACTATGAAAATAGAACCCACAGCCTTCTCCCTTAAATGCAAGGATCCTACCTGTTGTGCTATTAACAATGCAAGTCAGCTCTCCATAAGCAGCATTAAACTTCTGCTGTCCTGCAGCTCTCAGCTCCTTGTAAAATCTACTCGACACTCAGCTGTATCTCTGAACTTTGCAGCACAAAAAATCTGGAAAAAGCCAAATGCAAGTCAGCTTTCCATAAGCAGCATTAAACTTCTGCTGTCCTGCAGCTCTCAGCTCCTTGTAAAATCTACTCGACGCTCAGCTGTATCTCTGAACTTTGCAGCACAAATAAATCTGGAAAAAGCCAAAATTTATTGGGGGGGGGACAAAAGCCCAAAAACCAGGGACACATTTTAAACATTGCTTGTATAATGTTGGAAAGTTGCTAGAATAAAATGCTGTTATTACCAAACATTTCACTGCCAAGTCTTAAACCCAAAGTAGTCAGAACAACATACCACTATGCCAAATGAGCTGTTTTGTGAAAGCAAGGAAGACGAACTTAAATGGCTACCATTTAGTGAATTCATTTCTCACCATAGCTGTCAACCTCTTAGCACAAAACACCTGAACAAAGCCAATAATGGGCGAATACAGCCCCCAAACATATTCAGCAAATTCAGTTCTCATCATAGCTCTCAACCTTAGCATAAAAAACCTGGGTGAAGCCAATAATGGGGGCATACAGTCCCAAAAATAGGGACTAATTTCAAACACCCATGTTATAAACTTAGAAAATTGCTAGAATAAAAGGTTTTGTGTTACCATGTACTTTCTGAAGAATATGAAGTCTGAAATTCAAATGCCTGTTATTTTTATTTATTTAACATTTGTTAACCAGGAAAGTCGGACTTGGAACAAAAGCCAATTTTCAGCAGAGGCCCACTGAGAAACATGTCTTTGTAAGATGGGAGGACATACAGACTCCACACACAAGGCACCCAAGCCAAGAATCAAACCAGAGAACCTGTAAGGCAATTATGCTACCAGTCCACCAATGACTGTATGGGAAAGCGAGCATATAGAAACCACAGATTATTTGAGGAACAGAACAAATATTTGCCATTTTGAATCCAAGGTACGGGGTTCAAGCCTGAGGTATTCTCTACCCACCACCATGTGTTCTCGTTCTCTCTAGCTCCCAGTATATAGTGACTGGGACATTACACACACACACACACACTTCAGCATTTCTGCACCTGTCCTCAGCCCGTGAATCCACTACATTAGTTCAGTGCATCTCTGTGCCTGAAAATCCACTTTCAGTAGTGTCCTTCCTCCTCAGCCCAAGTGTGCTCCTTCTGGTAGGTTTCTCAGCATGCTGATGATGCTGGTTTCTTGCGAGTGTAGTCTGGAAGCACCAGACTGCTGATGATGCAGTCCAGTGTCATTTGTTATGTGGATGTCATCACCACACAGACTTCTGGGGCTGCAGGGCAGAGATGCCATTCTCCCTTATCCGGACTGCCTGGCAGAGCAGTCTGGAGCTCTGAGTGAGTACCAGGAACTCCAAGCATGCATGCATGGAGTTTTGGGACTCATTTTATCATTCTTTTTCTTCTCCATTCATTCGTTTGATTTCTCCATTTCAAGGTGGGGGGCTGCAGTCCTGCAGTCCTATAGCACGAGCCGCCCCTGGGCTTTGCACCAATTGCATTACTTTATGGGTGCAGGGTAGGAGGACCCCTAAATTTAATCTATGGCAAGTTGGAATGACAATATTATTCCTACAAAGAGACTGTAATGGAGTATGTGATAAATTTCAGTACCACTACTTCATGGGAAAGGCACAGGAGCATTTAGCACAAGCACAGGAGCTACAAAAGGGCTGGTATGACCAGGCTGCTACAGCCGAGAATATGATGATGATGCTTATTTCTATGCAACAGAATCAGTTGCAGGTAGAGTGGGATGTTTTACTATTGTGAGATAGGAGAATAATGGGAATGATATAGCAGAGTTGCTTGGCAACAGTCAGAAACCCAAACCTTACCATGTTAATAAGTCTAAACCCCACCATGGTAGAGGCTTTGTTAGTCTGCAGTAAGTTACAGGAAGAATCATAGGAGGCTTTCATGTTGGACCTTGTCAGTGAGACTTGGTCAGTCATCTCTGTGGATGAAATAGTGCTGACTTTGCAGTCACCCTCTACCCAGTTTCAGGGAATCTGAACAGAATTAAAGATATTTAGGGATATTCACTTCACAGCTAGGGTATACCCAACTAGTAGGGCACCACGGGGACACAGGGATGCAATGGTTCCACTACAAATAATTTTATCTTATTTAATTGACACAGTTATTTGAACTTAGAACATAAATGTTTGGGAGGTGTTATTCAAAGCAGTGACACTCCCAAGGTCAGAAAACAAACTTCGAACACTGCATTCAGATTGCCGTACAGCACAGAATGGGAGATTTACCATTTTCCTCACTGCAGTGTGATTTCAGAGATCGTATATCTAATTAGCAGGGGGTGTGGGGGGTGCAGGGAGCTTGCTCCCTTGCAAAAATTTGAAGGTAACCATTTTTGTGTTCCTGTCCTGTTTTTATTGTAGTTTCGAAATTTCAATGATATGGTCTCAGCCATATGAGTTTTGAAACTTCGATAAAACAAAGTACACCCCATCTATATATATATATATATATATATATATATATATATATATATATATATATATATATATATATATACCTATTCTATACAACAACACTGAAATTGCACAACTTGGTAAGAAATGAGAAACTGAAGAGTTACAACACTCACCTTCTCACTCATCTTTAAGTCTGGCTGCCATGAGAGCTTTTTAGCAATCTTTTAGGTTCAAAATTCTGATTATTAACCAACTATTTGGTGACAAACAGTAGGGCTCATGGAACAAGAGTGATTCTAGTAGACCATGCTGAAAGAATTGCTGGAGATATTGGATTTGAGGATAATCCCGGAATTGCACAGTCCCTGAACTTTGAAAGTACCAAGTTCTCTACAGAACACAGAAAATTAAATAGTCACACAAAATCAAATATTTATCACATTCCTATAATAGATGAGTTCTCAGAGAAGATGAGCAGGCCTGAGTATCTATCTGCTAGGGCCTTGACTAAGTCTTATTGACAAGAAACCTTGACACCAATTGCGAAGGAGATGTCAGCATTTGTTATTCCTTTGTATAATATGAATTTACTAAAATGCTGTTTACAGTGAAAAATGCCCCAGCAAATCTCCAGTGCTTGGTATATTGCATCTTGACAGCTGCTGGAAACCATGTTCCTTCTTATATGGATTGTACTGCCATCTATAATCATTCTTTACAGGAACATGTTCAAAGTGTTAGGGAGGTGCTGACCAGACTCAAAAGGACAGGCTTAACTGTGAAGACAAAACAAAAATAACAGTAAAAATTGTAGAAATATTATTTCTTGATCACTGGGTGGGCGGCAACAAGATCTGGGTAGTGTCTGTTATGTTGAAGGTCATCCAGACATGGCCTTCCTCTGTTATAATAAAAGTAAGCAAGGGGATTAATTGGGAGAAAAGGGTATCATAAGAAGTTTGCTCCTTACAATAGCAGATCAGGTACCATTTTCCAGATCTCTCAGATCTAACAAGACAACTTTACTTGGACTTTGGCCTGTGAGCAAGAACTCCTAAAGCTCAAAGAGTCATTGAATGGGTCCACTGTGCTGGCCAGTCCAGATGACAGTAATCAGTTCATTTTAAAGACAGATGTTTCAAACCACTGTCTAAGGACTGTACTTACCCAGGTCATATTACAGGGAGAGTAAGCTGTTTAGATTGAGTGTAGGATTACAGGCCTACAATAAGTCAATTTTCCCAGTTTTTTCCTATAATGCAATGCAGAAGCTTTACAAGACATGGAGATAAATACTGTAACAACATCAATGAACTTTCACCCAAGACAGGCCAGCCTTTGGACAATTGGTGCCCTAGGCAAAATGGCTATACAGTACCCCCACACACACCACACGTTGCCCCCATCCTGGTTTACCTACATCATCCAGACTACTTTCTTCTTCCTTTTTCTCACAGTTTGTCTTACTCCTCAGTTCTTCCTGCATTCATTCAACATATTTTAAATAAACCATCTCTTTAGTATAAAAAATAAACAAATAAATACTGTAAAAGTGCCCCTGTTAGAGTGGCACCCTAGGTGGCCACCTAGTTGGCATATGCCTAAGGCCAGCTATGAGTCCCAAGACATGGTTCTTGAGAGATTCTCAAATCAGATCTGACCACAAGCTAATCACCCTAGACATCCACATCCCGTCCCCACCCCCAAATAGGGAAGCCACCGTAAAAAACTTCACCAAAGCCAACTCCACACTTCTTAAGACAGAAGTGGCAAACTTCATGACACCCATGCAGACGGACAATAGAGGTACAACTGCTGAATCCTACACAAATGCACTTTATAAGCATGTACATGAGTGCATGGATCATGCTATCCCTAATAGAACCAAGATGCTATCCTCCAAAAAAAGGAAGCCAGTCTGGTGATCCTCTGGCATAAACAAATTCTACAACAGAAGAAAGAAACTGTTGCAAAAAAGAGTAAAATCCCATGACTGGAGGAACTCCCTGGTCAACCTCAGTAAGAAGCTGAGATCCCTCATAAAATCCTCCAAAGCTAGTTATGAAAACAAAATTGCCACTGACTCTAAAAACAACCACAAAGTATTCTATAGCTATGTCAAGAATCTCAGTGGCAACACTCAGATCTGCTCTGAGTTACAGCACAATGGCACTAAATATACAGAACCAACTGATATTGCCAACATCCTGGCAGATAGGTTCAGTGCTAACTTTACCCCCCTCTCACCCCCTAGAGTACCCATCTCAATACCGGAAGAATGCAAATTTCCTGTAATCATGGCTGCACAAGTAAAAAAACACACTCCCCAAAGCCAAGAACATGGCATCCATGGGACCTGACAATATCCCAGTACTGCGTTCTTCATGGACTACAGAATTAACTGGCACCCTACCTAAGTACCATGTTAAATCATAGCCTCACCTCAGGCTTTGTGCCCACTGAATGGCACACCATGATGGTTATCACACTCCACAAAGAGGGAGCCATGACAGACCCCAGGAACTACTGCCCCTTAGCCTGACGAGCCTAGTCTGCAAGGCCATGGAATGTATCCTCATGGAACTCATAAACAAAGACATTGGTAATCTCCAAACTCTGGACACTACCCAGTACAGATTTGTAAAAGGCAGATCATGTCTCCTAAACATGATTGACTTCTTTGAAGCAGTCACCAAAGCCATAGATGAGGGTAAGGTGGTTCACACAGCTTATCTAGATCTCGCCAAGGCTTTTGACACCATCCCCCACTCTGGAATTATAGCTAAGCTCATTAAACCAGGTATAAATCTCTATGTCACAAGATGGGTTGCCAACTGGCTCATGGACATAACCCACACTGTGAAAGTAGCAGACTCCAAATCCGACTTCAGACCAGTGACAAGTGGAGTACCACAGGGTTCAGTCCTGGGTCCTCTCCTGTTTGGTATCTACTTTACTGAAGTGCAAGCTAACACAGAAGGTCTTTGGCTAACAAAGTTTGTAGATGACTGCAAACTAGGAGCCATAATCAAAACTCCTAACGATGTGGACATACTACAAAAGGGCCTCACTGAGACAGATGCCTGGTGTCAAAGTCATGGCCTGAAGCTCAATGCCAAAAAGTGTATTGTCATCCCCTTTGGTAAGAACTCTGTACCCATGAACTACCACATAGCTAGTAGTCTACTTAACACTGAAAATGTGATGAGACCTTGGGACACAGGTGGGCAGTAGTCTCTCCTTTGATAATCACATCACCACAGTGGTCAGGAAATCCTTCTACATGGCTCACCTCATCACAAAAGGTTTCCCATCCAGAAAAAAAGAAGTCATTTTTCCCCTCTACTCATCACTCATTAGACCTATTATAGAGTACAACGCCGCTTTTGGTATGTACCTCACAAGATATCTACAACAACTGGAAAGGCCACAAAACCTCACAAAGAGGATTACTGGCCTCAAACAGATGCCCTACGCAGACCATCTCAAAAAACTCCAGCTTTACTCTGTTGCATATCGCCTACTCAGAGACGATCTCTGCCTAACATACAAAGCTATGTCAAACCCAGAGCTGTTGGACATGCTCCACTTAAAGAAATCCCAATCTGTCCATGCTACATGCTCTAGGGACCTAAACCATGTCACCACAATAAACAGAACATGCTGGAGGTATAGATTCCTGTCCCAGAGACTTCTCATACTCAGGAACAGACCACCTATCTATGTCAAACAGAGCTCCTCATTAGCACTCTTCAAGAAAAATCTTGATGACTGGATGGGAAAAAAGAAATTCACCCCAGGGATCTCTTCTGTGGCTCTGCTCAACAGGGGCACAGGAAAATAATTTTCTTGGGTGGCGAAAGTCAAGGTACATTTTTGGCTAGGCTTATATAGGCCCTAGGGCCAATAGCCTAGTACCTACCTAAGAACCTATGAAAATCCACTAGTGGCTAGCAAGTGTTGAGAAATGCAAAAACTCTGTACAGAACTAAGAACATGTAATTAATTTTCACTGCAGATATAGCAAAGGCAAACATGCGTGCACACACACATACACTAAATGGAGCTGCTGTTAGTGAAGTAGTGTTACCACAAAAAGGTTAAAATTTTCTAAGTAGGGACAGCCCTATGGCATAGGCTTACAATTTTGACTCAGTATGATGTCAAACATTTAGAGCAGCTAAACCAAATACAGAAAGGCAGAAGCATGTCAATGGCTTTAGTAAACGGAATATCTACCGATGCTTTTCATACCCATTTGGGTTATCAACTAGTTCTGTGGCACTTGAGCTAAAAACTGCATCAAGTAATCTCACTTTATTTTGTGTGCTGATGAACTCTGAACAAAACTGGGGAGCAGTGAAAAAGCCTTGAAGAAAACGTTTTCTCTACATGAACACCAAAAGAAAAAAAAAATATTCAGTCTACTTCATAAGTACATGCTTTTATAATTCTGCTTGTCTCTTCATCTACTGAAGAACTATACAAGTTATCAATAGGCAATTTCAGTCATACTCCTAGAAGAAGATATTGATAGAACAGTTAGAATGCAGTTAGCATTTTGTAATGATAGCTGTCTGTTCAACATTTTTGTAACACAGCTGTCTCTTCAACACTTTTATTTAAATTTCTTTGTAGATGAGTGTGTGTGTGTGTGTTTGTTTGCTTTTTATTTAGTTATCAATCTGATTTACATAATGTTAAGTAAAGTGTCCACCTATTCAACTGTAAAATAATGTATGTCGTAGACTATTGTGGTATATGAGGTCACTTATACAGTACTGATAAAATATAGTTGTTGGTGTCTATTCTTTGAAAAGAGAGATATATTCTAGCACTGCTACCATAGCTAATATGCTATTGCTTTATTTTATGAGTGTTCAGCGATTGTGATGGTGGAATTTCAGACTGGTCTGGCTGGTGGTAGTATTGTGCTATAAAAGTAGGACTGAATGGTTTCATTGAAAAGTTATTAACTGCTCTTGAAAATCATTGTACATGTGTGAATGTGAAACATTACAAGTCAAGATTCGGTTACTCTTGGTAAAATAACACTGCAAGGCACTGAGTGGAGACGATACAGGGTGAAATCCTGCAAAGCTACTGGTCACACTTGTGCTATTTAAAAATTTTCTGCAACTCTAAAACTCATTTAATCGAAAACACATTTAGTTTAACATATCAGAAAGAGAAAATACATCACCAAAGTCTATTTTTGTTGTACCCAGATATGGAGAGCTTTGCTCTTCACTCCCTTACTTAAAAATACTAACTTCACAATCACACAATGATGGAGAAAAGAGAAAACACCACAAACAATGAATCCCTGACATCCATTTTAGTTTCTCCATGGTTGTATGACTGTGGAGACAGTATATTCAAGTAAAGAGGTATGGGTACAAAGCCCTCCACATGTGGGATGCAAGGGATCTTTTCTTCCTGCAACAACAGGTTTTGGAGATATATTTTCTATTTTTGACATGTTAGATTAAATGTGTTTTAGATAAATGATTTTTAGATACAATTTTATAAATATAACGGGTTTAAAGAAAATGTTTATTTGATAAATCTACATTAATAAATGTGTGTGTGTGTTGTGTGAGAGAGTGTGTGTGTGTGTGTGTGTGTGTGTGTGTGTGTGTGTGTGTGTGTGTGTGTGTTTGTATTCCTGACTTGTCTAATAACTCTGTTCACTGTTTAACATGTATTATTCCAGTGTCTATTTTTTCTGAGGCATTTCATGGTCATTGGATACATTACTGAAATGTGATATGTCTATTGTGTTTGCAATGTTATGTTTTCTATACTGGCTACTGTATTTATCTACTTGGCTTGGGGCAAGGTTGAAAAGGGTCCTCAGACCAGCCCTACTGCTCAGTTGACAAAATTTAAATCAATCAGTCAGTCAGTTAATATAAAATGACTCAGCAAGGAGCCAGGTCCTATGGTTCCATGGTGGTATTAATAGTAGGAACCCAAATCTAAAACAAAAAGGTTCAGATTTCCAAACAATTGGGAGATGAAAGCCATAGCACTTTGCAAATCTCCTCCTCCTTCTCCTGTGGTGCACATTTCAGTCCTTTAGGGATGGTGCAGGAATTCTGGGATGGTATGGAAATTCTGGTGGAAGAACATGCAATCAAAATGTGATGCCAAAGAAGGAGGAGAAGGAGATAGAATAGGAGTACGGGGGGGGGGGGCACATTTCAGGAATTGTGGTCCTTTCTGGTCATTGTTGTAAATATGGTATCATGGTGTTTCAGCTTTGTCAGTTTAAGGTGCCATTTGATACTACATGCTTCCTTAGCTTTTGTGGTGCTCCTTAGAGTTAAAACTCTTTACATGCTTTTTATGATTTTTATATATATATACATATCATAGCCACTCAGGACTGTACTGCAACTATTGTTTGACTATACTTTCAGGTACTAGCAGTGCTTCTCTATATTACTGATTAACTTTTTGCTATTACATTTGGCTTGCATGTTTTTTCATTACAACCCCAATTTTGGGCTAATATACTACATTTTTGAATTTTCTGCACTTGTGTGCTCTCAACAAATTCATTACTTTATAGGATCATAGGAATTTACTAGGCTAATAGCCCTAGGGCCCTTACAAGACTAGCCAAGTTCTATCCTTATTTCTATTATCAGCACTGTCCAAGAGGGACACAGGTGGAACCCCCGGGTGAATTTATGGTTACCCATCAAATTGTCCAGATTGTTTTTGAAGAGGCCCAATGAGACATGAAGTGGGAGTCTGTTCCAAAGGTTTAGTAACATCAGGGAGACAAATCTGTCCCTCCAGCAGGTTCAATTAATGACACATACCAGGTTAAGGTCTTTAGAGAGAGTAACCCATGCACCATTTGACTTGTGGATATGCAGCATTTCCAATAAAGCAGGGTCAGAGACTGCCTTTTTATGCAAGGTACAGATTGCTTCTGAGTAGTCTGTATGAAACAGAGTAAAGTGACAGTGATTTCAGAGAATCCACATAGGACAGATGCTGAAGACCTTGAATTTTTATTGTGAGGAGCCTTTGTGGTCTCTTCAGTTGCTGCAGGTGCTTGGAAAGGTACATACCAAAAGGGGCATCATACTCAAGTATTGGATGGATGAGGGAAGAGTACAGGGAGATTATCACTTCTTTTTTTCTGGAGGCAATGCCCTTACTTATGAGATGAGATGAGCAACATAGAATGCCCTTCTTATCACTGTGGAGACATGATGATCAAAAGTAAGGATGCTGTCAACCTGTGTGCCCAGGTCTCTCACCACATATTTAGAGTGCTGCTATTGACGTCTCAGTTAGCAGGAACAGCGCTCTTACTGAAAGGGATAATGATACATGTTTTCACATTGAGTTTAAGGCCATGACTTTGGCATCAATCATTTGTTTGTGTGAGACCCTCTTGTAGGATGTTGACATCATTTGGAGATGCTATGATCGTTCCCAGTTTGGAGTTATCAGCAAACTTTGGCAGCCACTTGTACTTCAGAGAAATAGATTCCAAACAGCAGAGGTTCCAGGACTAATCCCTGTGAAACACCACTGTTTACAGGTTGGCTACTGGAGGTAGATTCCCATATTTTACTATTTGTGTTCTATCAGTGAGCCAGTTAGCAGCCCATCTAATGATATAAGGGTTGATACTTAGTTGGGTGAGTTTGTCAATGATGTCTGAGTGGGGGATAGTGTCAAAAGCCTTGGGTACGTCTAAGTAGGGTGT
Organism: Protopterus annectens; assembly: GCF_019279795.1. Lineage (NCBI taxonomy): Eukaryota > Metazoa > Chordata > Ceratodontiformes > Protopteridae > Protopterus > Protopterus annectens. The sequence continues at coordinate 1,126,700,809 of NC_056732.1, forward strand.
ATGCACAGATTTCTTCTCGCCCAAGGGCTTGGTGACCATCTCAAATACATCCATCAGGTTTAACAAGCATGATCTCCCTTTGGCAAATCCAAACTGAGTAGGGTCAAGTGTTTGGAAATTACCCATATCTTTGTTGATGAGGTCCATACTGATTCGCACTATGGCCTTGCAGACAAGGCTAGTCAAGCTAATAGGTCTATAATTCCCAGGGTCAGTGGAAGCACCCCCTTTCTGCAAGGGAATAATGGTGGCCATTTTCCATTCAGCTGGGATGAAGCCAGTGCTTAGACTATGATTGAAAAGAGTATTCAATGATGTTGTTAATTCTTGTTGGATCTCATGTAGGATGCAGCCCGGGATGTTATCTGATCTCATAGATGCTTTGTTTTTGGCCTTAGAGAGGGTGCTTATGACCTTCTCTTTAGAGATACAAAGTAGGGGACAGGTGGTAGGGTTGTCATGGGGTATGTGTGGCAGAGACAGGGGAGGGAAGTTTTCACAGAACCTGTCGGCCAACATACCATAGGCTCAGTATATGTGGTATCATTAACTACTAGTTTGGCACAAATCTGGGCCTTTCCTTTTAGGTTACGGATGTAACTAAAGAACACCTTATGGTTGTCCTTAGCTGAGGAAACTAATTTGGATTCATAGTTTACTTTGGAGGACTTCGTAAGAAGTTTTATTTGCTTGTTTAAGCTGAGGAGGGAGTGTTTCCAGTTTAGGGCTTGTTCCCTCTTACTCTTAGACAGCAATTTTTTCTTCTTATTGTATAGCCTGGTAATAGCAGTAGTCCACCAGGCAGGTTTCTTCTTCCTTGAGGAGCTTGTTTTGGGTCTATCAGGTACCACCAAGTCAATGCAGTTATACAGGTATTTGTATAAAGCACTGGTGTAGAACTCGGCATAGTTGCCAGTTCTAGCTGAGGGGAGAGATGCAGTGAAGCTATTTATACCATTCCTTAAGAGCTTGTAATCTGCTTTGGAGAAGTTTTTTTTAGTTTAGTTGCAGCTGGGGGCAGGGTCAGGTGTGATAGTTACTTCGAATTAAACTAATTTGTGGACAGATTTCACTTTATTTCAGAGAGGCATGGTTGCAGCATTTCTTTGTATTTTCTCTGTATTGACTTTAGACACCAGCGAATTTGATTGAATGCTGGGCTTAACTTTATTGGCCCAAATGATAGGCAGTTGTTTCAGGAAACCTCTCATTTATCCTGGAAGAAATACCTTCCTTTCAGTCATCATATGGGGTGTGACTTATTTATGGCTCCCCACTATTGAAGACTAATGATCATACCCTATTGTCTGACAAAGTCCCTTTCAAGGGAACAAAATTACATGGGTGTCACTACAGTCCCTCAACATAAAACATCCTAATACTCAATGTGGTTATTAGCTGATAACTCCTTGAACTCACAATTTCCCCAGCAGAACCTTGTAAGTAAACCTCTCAAAAGCTGACCCAGCTACCTCCACTTTCACAAACCGTTTCTTAGCTGATTTAAGCATATTCCTGCATTTTTCTATCACTTCCTCAGAAAGAAATTCTTCCAAACCCTTTGTTTACTTTTTCTTACGAAATATTCCGTAGCACTCTTTGTCAGAAGGCCCAGTTGTGTTCCAATCCAGTGCAGGATGTAGGTCCAAAAGGTGATGGTAGACTATTGTTAATTCCCTAGGTATTCTAGTTTTCCTATCTCCAGCACCCTTTTCTGCTCAATGGGGTCAGAGTTCTATTGCCTTTTCAAACATCAGGCAAGACTACAGATCAGTTGAATTAGTTTCCCTGAGTCCCTCACGGAGGGGGACCTCGACCCAGCTAATACTGCTGCTCTCTTGCATTGTCCATGCCTATGGCAGATTACAGTGCATGAGTTGAGACACTACCACAAGTATCTCCACAACTGTTCACCCCTTCTGTAAGAGCTCCATTTTTGGCTCCACTCCTAGTAGACCTTTTATAATTGTCTCTTCGAGTCTTTGTCTCATGTTAATGATCTCACATGAAGAATTGTGACACTAACACAACTAACTCCTGGTATCCTAGGCTTACACCACTGGCTTGCAAACTGTCCTAGACTATAGCTTAGACAGGTTGAGTGAAATGTAATTGTTTGTTGTGGAGGCATTAGCCCACTCTCTACTTTTATTTTTTTTTGCCAGAAGTCCCCTCCACAGCCGGAGAGTTTTACCTCCACCTCACTCACCCATCTGATTAGGAATGCATGGCATTGATTCTGTGAGGATCTCAATCACAACCTGCCAGTCTTTAGTCACTATACCTGAGTAACTTGAAATGTCAATTTCTCATTTATTTGTACTGCCATCCGCCTGGCACAGTACCCAGCTTATGCCTCACCCTGATTTGTCTATCAGGATTAGAAGGAGATCTTTTGAGCCAATGGAAACCTGACCCACCTTCTCTCTTGACTGGATGTTTTTTCCACCCTAAAACTAGACTGAATGATTACAATGTACTCTCTTCTGATTGGTCATTTTCTCCTCTCAGTCAGTGATCTGAATGGCATGCCCTTCATTCCAACATTGTTGCAATTACTCTGTGTCTAAAGGCTAACTCTTTAGATACTTTACTGAGGACAACCATACTTTGTTATGGACAATCCTTATGCAAGGAAGTTTACTTTTTCCGTTCCCTAGCCCAAACTTATCACGTTCTCCTTCTTTCACACAGTTTGCTTCTGTAGGTCCTGCATGTTCTTCTTTCTTTACCCGGTCTTTTGTCTTTTTTAGCTAGGGGAGTGTACTCTCTGGCTTTTTCACAAATTCATGATTCCTAAATTTCACAACACAGCTTGAAGAAGGGACCCTCTGAGTCCCATGTCTAGACTCCTTTAAGATAATATTTTTGAGAGGGTAATATCTCCCCACACTATCCCCTCTACAAAGAATAAAAATCATTTTTTTTCCTTCTTTCTCCTACTTTTTCAGTGCTTTCTATAACCTCCCTTTCTGAAAATAATACTCCTTTACCCCACTCTCTAACCTAAAACAATTTTATGTGTGAATATTTTTTCAAATCTGTGAATGGACCAGCAGTGTTTTTCTATTTTCCCATTCTCCCCTCGGTCTCTTTGGTCCACTTATAATACAACCCTCCTGAAACCCTCCTGTTTGGCATATACTTCTCAGAAGTACAGGCAAGCATGGAAGGGCTATGGCTGACTAAGTTTGCGGACGACTGCAAACTGGGTGCTATAATAGAGTCTCCGGCCGACATGGAGATCCTCCAGAAGGGCCTACATGAGACTGATGCATGGTATCAAAGCCATCGTCTCAAGCTAAATGCAAAAGAATGCATAGTTATCCCCTTTGGAAAAAACAGAGAACCCGCAAACTACAACATAGGAGGTAATCCCCTGAAATCTGAAGAAGAAATAAGGGATCTAGGGACCCAAGTAGATAGCCATCTTTCCTTTGATAACCATGTTGCCAAAGTGGTTAGAAAATCCTTCTATGTGACCCATCTGATCATGAAAGGGTTTGCATCAAGATCTAAGGATGTAATGGTGGCCCTCTACTCTTCCCTCATCAGACCCATTATTGAGTACAATGCACCAATTGGAATGTACCTGGCTAGACATCTCCAGCAGCTGGAGAGCCCACAGATGTACCTAACCAAGAGGATTACTGGCCTCAAACAGTTGCCCTATGCAGCACGACTGAAAAAGCTAAGACTGTTCTCTGTTGCATACCGCTTTCTCAGAGTTGATCTCTGTCTAACGTACAGAGCCATGTCCAACCCAGAATTGTTGAACATGCTCCATCTTAGCAAAACCAAATCTACTCGAGCTACATGCTCTAGGGATATAAACCTCAACACAACAATTAATAGAACATGCTGGAGGGATAGATTCCCTTCGCAGAGACTTCCCTTACTATGGAACAGGGTCCCGATCTACATAAGACAGAGACCCTAACTATCACTCTTCAAGAGGAACCTTGATGAGTGGATGGGTAACAGAAAGTTCACATCGGGGATCACACCAACAGCTCTACTAGATAGGGGCCAAGGGTACTAGCTGCTAGTACAAGGGTCTAGGGAACTACTAAGTGGGCGGTGAATACCGCACAACGTGGCTGGGCTAATATATGTCTTCGGGCAGATAGCTCAGTACCAACCTATGAACCTAACCCTGGGTCATTACTGGCTGTCTTTGGTTTTCTTTTCATTTGACGGATTAATAGCCACATAGCTGGCCATTTTGACTGGTATAGTGTCTCCAAGCCCAAAATCCATATAAGATCAAAAGTCATATCTATTAAAGTGGTGTTATTCTCTTAGAAAATTCATATAAAACAACAAATTACTCTTATCTCTAGTACATTTTTAATCAGGTTGACTGAAGAATTCGTACATTTAGGACAAATGTGCTCACATTATTTGGATAGATATAAAGATTGTTAGCTTCACTTCTAAACATCATCATTTATACACACACACACACACACACACACACACACACACACACACACACACACACACACACACACACACACACACACACACACACACAGTTCTCTAGTCTTACCAATACTTTTCATGTATTAGGAAGCAAAAGCCCACATACAATATTTAACTGTGTTTTTTATCTCTGATTACTGTTTAAGATTCTCTTCAATCTGGTACATTAATTATATTGTTTGTTTACATGTCCATTGAATACTGTTTAAAGTGATTTCTCTGGGTAGTTCTAAACTGCCTACCTCATGGGTGGTTATTTGCTCCAAGGTATCAAGTGAAATTTTAGCACCAGTTTAGTAGTATAGTGCATATTATGTTATTTATTTGTTTACAGATCTATGTATACACTGACGACATTCAATTGGTTATATCAGTTTCTGTAAGTAGTTCATTTCTTTATTTTGTAGTTCACTTTCATACTAGCTAGTCATGTTGTTTAAGCAGATATGATGTAGCATTTGATTATTATGACATCTGGATAGTTATTGATTTATGAATGTTCATTTGCTTTCTACTATGCCTTTTTTTGCATCCCTTGTTGTTTGCAATATATAAAGAAGATAAAGTTTTTCCGTAAGTATGTATTGATCAACTGACTTGCATACTTTGTGAGTCATCCTGTATTGTGGTATTTTGTTACTTTTCTTTCCAGAAGACATCTGCATGATGTAAGAGCCGGTATTTTCTATCTTGCTGTAAACATTTGTATATTGCCTGCTTTCATTGTCTTCCCATTTTTCAATATGTGCAGTATTCTCCTTCTGTGTATGAACTGTGCCTTATGATATAAATTATTTCTGTATCTGTTTACATATTCCCATACTGCTATTACATTTGTTGAGTATACTGTAAATCTTAACTTATGTTTTCTTTGAGAATGGGACTTTCAAAGTTACAATGCAGCTGTCTGAATAAGAAAATTATGAACATTTTTAGTCAGGCTCTGTGTAAATATGATGCCCTGAAAAGTATACTATTACAGTACAGTTTTAAAATACATAATATTAGCTATGCAGTGCAAAACAGAGGTTAACATTAGTGAGAATTTACATTATATAAACAAAATATATAATTGCTGATTTTGTATTGATGCCATGAGCAAGCATAAAAGAAAAATGTCTGAAAAGTGTATATAATATAATACTTGTGCTACAAATTTCAATATGCATATGGTGTTCTTTAACAGAAAATTTGATACATTCCATTAGGAAAGCAATGAATCAGACATTACAGAAAATACTGTTGTAGCTTAACAGCATCCCAGTACTACCAAGAATCTGAATTGTCCCAAGGTCAAATATGTCATTAGAGATAGTTTTTTTTAAAAGCTCTTGAAACAGTAATCCACAGCAGGTGTACACTAAAACATCTGCGTGAAGAATAATATAATAACTCACATTCATTGATGGTTAAAACAGTTGTGTTAATACTTACAGGATGTTCTTCCAGTACTCATGGCTATAATGCAAGACAAACTGTGATCCTAATGCAATGAAGTCAAACATTCATTTAAAGCTGTATCATGAAATCTTAGAAAACTCAATCTAGTATGAAAAGATTTTTCTATCATTTCTCCCATTCCAAACAATTTCTTCCAAGAATGCCTTTTATGTTTCTCACAAGTTATTTTTCTTTTCTGGAATTTGATTGGCTGAGATCATTTTTGTCCATTCTTTGCCATTTGGTACTTAAAAAATGCTAACAACCCTAGTCTCATTACCATACGTCTTGGGAGACAAACTGTCACAATCACACTGAACCGAACGCCTTTTGTATACATTGGATTGGATATTGCCTTTATACCATTAAAAGAAAGCCTTCAGTTGGACTTCTTAACAGAATATGTGGGGAAAACACTTTCTACTATTTATTGCAGTCTCAGCAACTATATATATATATATATATATATATATATATATATATATATATATATATATATGTGTGTATATATATATATATATATATATATATGTGTATATATATATATATATATATATATATATATATATATATATATATATAAACACACACACACACACACACACACACTAAGGATAAAGGGAGGAAGATTATTAGATACTATATTGCTTGTACTATGTGTCAGAACTGTTTCTAGTTCACAGTCCCATAGGTCAATAACCTCCCATTACATTTCCCTTTATCACATAAATTGTTCATTTCTAGACCAGTATGATAAATGAGCTTCAGATTTCAGAAGACAGGAGGAATAGTGAATGAGCTGCATTGATTGCAATGTTATATACAAAGCTTGCTTATCTCACATAAATGCTTTTGAGTAAAATATTCACTTATGCTAATATAAATATGCACAATAACATATACAGGCACACAAAGACATGTTTATAAGTAATTACTAGGTAACACAGCTATGGGGCTTTTTTTTAAGCCTACCCATTTTTCCCAAAATGGGGCTCAAACCCTGTACCTTCTATCTATAAGATAAGCACCTTAATAATTATGCCAACTGCCCATTTCATAGGTTTCAGCCTACTTACTTTAATCTTAACATACATGTACACACATGTTTATGTTCAGACATTACAACGTATGCATTGTCAAAGCCTTCAAAGAAAGGTTAATATCTCAAAAGGTTCCCATGGCAAAACCCAGGATTGAACCAGGGACCTTTTAGTATTCGGTCTAATGCCCTCTCAAATTAGCTTTTTCAGCAAAATTCATATGCTGCTCATAGGCCAGTGCATAGGCTAACGATGGCTGTATGCCTAATACACTCATTTTTTGGGAGTTTTAGTAAATTCCTGGAGAGAAGAGCACTACAGTTATTAAATGCAGGTTACAAGTCTCCCTTTTGTAATTATAAATCCTAGAGTAACGAAAAACAAACAGCAAAACTAAAGTACAGCAAATATCAACAATCACTGTTCTCCTTTAAAGTATTTTTTTACAGGGAACAAGTCCCGAACCACAGCAATTTCTCACATATTGTCAAACACCAAATAAAGCCACAGTCGGTGAGCATGGAAAAATAAATGATGTTATGAAAGAAACTGGAGTACCAGCAACAGTTTCAAGGACCTGCCATTTTCCCTGGCTTTTCTAAATGTGGCTAGAGAGCATGGAAAAAAATAAAACTAACACAAGTAACTGCAGCAGCTGGTGGAAGGACGTGTGTGTGTGTGTGTATATATACATGCAGGGGGAGTTATAATACTCTGTACTGCATAAATCTAATAGTACTGTAATGCATGGAGCACCAACATTACTCTCAAAAAATTGTTAAATAATATCCTGGTTAATGTTGTTGTTATCGCCCACCTCCATGGAACAGAGGGATAAAGGTCTGAGTATGATGTAGATAACCTTTGCTTGATTAGCTATGTTGGTGCTGGAGAAGCCATGCAGCTCAGCATAGAACATAGTTATGACTGAGCTCGTTGTTTGGCTGCCACCTACAGGAGTGTAGAAGTTTGACCACAGTTGTACTGGATTGTTTGATTCCACACTGCACTAACTAATGGGGGTAACTCTCAACTATCCCTGATTTTGTAGTGGATAACTGAACTTGCCTCATATTTTGGGCATACCTTTATAAAAGTTTTGATTTTCTGGTAAATGACTCACTATTACAGCCTGTCAATAATGTCAAATCTTAGTTTCCTACTTATTTTTCAGAAAATACATACTGATGCAAATTTCCAGGTGAAATACAGTAATATTTAAAAATGACCCTGATTTTTGGGTGCTTGTTCCTCTCTATTTTTGGCTTTGTCCTTGATTCCTGAATGACGAAAGTTGAGAAGTATGTTGGTGGGCCTCCATTAGCACTGATTTCAGAAGTTGCAAAACAAGTGGGGGACTCTGCACCATCATAGGCAGCTTAGCTGAACTTCTTGACTCACACCTGCCAGGGGAGCAAATTTGATGACAGGGTTCTCATTCCATGTAAGGCATGAAAGGGCTATAGAGCTCTCATCTTGGTAGGGAAATGAAAAGCACATAGCTATCACAGAAAAATTAATAGCTCATCTAGGCAGTGAGTTGACACCTGAAGTGATCATTCAGAGAGAAGAAAACAATACATCAGTTGTGTCAAAGATCAGAAATACACAATATTGATATATATCTATGGAACTTCTTAGCATATGAGAGTAAAAATATTAACCAATTTATTTATTTATTTAATCATTTGGTTATTTATATAAGTTGGCTAGTCAGAATAGAACACTGATCTCTAGATGAACTGTATACAGGCCAGCCAGAGATTTTCATTTTATTATTGTTGCAACCACAAACCATGTGTTGACTGTTTCAAAGCAGATATTTGCAAGGACTGGACTAAGACAAAGATGGAAGACTAATCAGTAGTTTGTTGATCAACTCTTTTTGCAAATGATCTTTGATCTGATCTTGGATGGATTTTTTTTTTTTTACATTTTTGATTAGCCACAGGAGCAGCTGAAAGAAGAAGATTAGCCACAGCTGACCATCAGCTTCTCCCTGGCAGTCTCCTCATTCACCGTGTCTACAGAACCCACCTACTCACCCTCAGATAAACTCTGACATCATGTTCAAAACCAGTGAGAAGATTGAGGCATCCTAGGGCAGCATCATACTAATACTGGGGAGTGCTTTTTTCCCCTAAGGACCCACACTCTATAGGTGTGGGTTCCACTGTAGGGAAAAGTATACAATGAGCTGTACTGGCATATCATCATGATCTCCATGAGACTCAGGCCCAGCACTGCCCTCTTGTTTTGAACACATGCATTAACCTGTCCTGGGTGGGCATACCCACTCTTCATTTCTGTGCCATGAAGTGCCTGAGCTGCTATTCAAACCTAAGTTACTTGGGCCATAATCAGGAATTTTTCCCTGTATGCCACTCACACAGGCTGCTTTTGCTTGGAGGTGATTATTTAAGTGGAGTTTTAATATTTGGAATGGTAAAGATGAAGTTTATAGGATGAAAATCACTAAGTGCGTGGGTGGGTGAGGGGGTGAATGCTAATGGAATAGATATAGTTAACAGATTTAGTTATTGCAATGTCAAGTAAAGCATGAGTCTTGGTTTTCAGATTTGGCCTATTTGTGTTATTTAATATTTGCATGATGTTATTGTCTGTAAGGACACTACTGATGTCACATTTAATGGAACTAAGCAGGTTAAAACCGAAGGCTCCTAGGATTAATGTTTCTGAATAGGAGTTAGGCATAGACAATTGGGCCGATTAGCTGCTTGTCATTTGGGCTAAATATGCAGTGAAGAGGTGAATGCACTGAGTGTCTAAAGAAGAGATAATGACAAAAAGCCCATTTAGGTTATGTTCATCAGATGAGTTTGCTTGGAACATGAGTTGTATGCTATTTCGGATTTACAAAGGATAAGTTTACCACTTGATATTTTTAACTGGAAACATAGTGAAAATATATAAGAATACTGTAAAATGGAGACTAAGGTCTGACCTCATCTTGAATCCAGGATATTGCAATAGCCACAAAGCCTGGGGAGTTTGCAAGAAGGAACATATTTAACATTTAGCTGCTTGTGCTTTAATGTTTTTTATATTACCAATATTATGAAAGGCAAATTTAAGTTGTTGTGAATGAGGGAAGTAGGAATGTTTTGGTAGGCCTTGTGAGCCTTTTGGATCAGGCCAAGATTATGTTCTGTATTTTCATAAGTAGGAGGGAAAATTGATAAGGAACCTGAGAAATGCTGTATAATGCTGTTGATAGTGTTTGAGAATTTGGAGAGTTATGAGGGCGGGTGTAAAGTATTGAGAGGTTAGATGAAGAAGTTTGGTGGTAACAGACAGTAGTGTTGTTTATTGCAGAGTAGTGTGGGGTATTTCTTATGTTTATTATGCAAGTGTTAGTAGACAAAGATTTGTACAGAGAGGGAGAGTCAAAAAGTGTGTGATGTATATTGGGCTGATGTTTAGAGACTGGAGGATGTGAAAGAAATGATCAAATTAATTATTAAGGCTTGTATGGCCAAGCATCTTATAGGAAGAACAAAACATAAAATAATCAACAGTAAAGGGTAATTGTTTGAAATGTCAAGATTCAATGACCTAAAAGCTGAATGTACATGTATTTCCAAGACTGACATTTTTCTGAATATTCCCTTTACTCCAAAGTGTGGCGATTTTGTAGTTGACATATATATGTGTGTGCATGTGTACATATATACATACGTCTCTCTCTCTCTCTCTATATATATATATATATATATATATATATATATATATATATATATATACACCACACACACACACACACATATATATATATATATATATATATATACACACACACACATACATAGATATAAGTTCAGGGGTGTGGGGGGGGGGGCTTGTCCTTCGGCAAAAAACAAGCTTAAAGGAAAAGTGATCATTTTTTGCCATTCTCTGGTAATTAGTCTTTTTGTAATCATTTTTTTTGGAACTTGATATTCAGTCGGTGTGAATGATTACAATTAATTTGTTGGTCATAGTATTTCTCTTATGTCTGAAGACATTTTAAATATACAACATAGATGGAGTCAGATAGTTAGGAAGCAAGAAATAGCTCTAATCTTTAAATATATTTCAACAATGTTAATTTCTACTATTTTAAATCAAGATGGTATATATTTGAAATGAGATAGTTGAGTTATGTGCTGTAAAACTAAAAGGAATCGGCAAGTAAAGAAAAATTACATTGTAGACTAGGTGGCTTAAGATGAGGGTGGCAGAAAAGGGAAGCAGGCCACACCCGCAGCTCACAATATAGGTCAACCAACTTGTGCATACATGCAGCAGAGGAACGGTTATGCAACAGTATGAAGGTACAATGAAGATATAAATATGGAATTAACTTTAAATTATACAGATGCCAATCTTAAAATCATTGTGGGGAAATAGAATCATTTCCTAAGCAACTTAACTTAGTATGTTATTCTTAAAGTGTATTAGTTCTGGTTTAAGCACTTGGGCTTCAGGCCAGTTATTTTACATTAAGAAGGTTTGTGGTCTGCACTCTTGTGGGAGAAGAGGCTGGACTCTGCCCTTCTGAGCTGGGAATTTCTGGTTAAAGGTTTATAGTGCCTGAATATTTGAACTGTATCTTACTGAAATTGGTACACCTTGTTTGCTGTAGCATAGACTAGATCCAGGCCTGCTGAATATAGCTTTGTTTATATGCTTGTTGTTTGTTTGCTTGTTATTTCCCCTGGAGCGCTAATTCCACCTAATACGTGGCTTCTCAGCGCTTCTGTGGATCACTAGTGATATCTGCATTGCTTACTGTACTTATTTCCTTGTTTCACTTGAAAGAAAGTTACTGTTTATCGTTTTTGCATTTAAGTTACCTGTAACACATTGCACTTAAGTTACCTGGCACTTGCTCACTAAAGCAATTATATAAGTCAGCACTAAAAATTAAAAGCACTACACCCTCACTCCCCACTGGCCCTGGTTTTCAATTATTAAGGAATTCCCAATATTATTCTAGCATGTCCAAAGGTCAGTTGTCAATCTCCTCTCCGGTCCAGCTGGTGAATCTGGGAATTTTGAGGCAATGTTACAACTGCCTCATGTACACAGACAACCCTCTCCTCCTCCAAACAAATTCCAACACATGTGAGAGATGCAATCATATAGCCAAACTGGAGGCCAAGCTCTCTCAGCTCAGTACTGGCATAACCAGTCAGGAGGAGAAGGAAACCACACTCGCTACAATTCCAGTCTCACATAGACCTACCACGACAGCAAACCAAACACATAATCACACAAAAACATACTCGGAGGCTCTAAATAAAGATCTGCTGAAGCAGCAGAGACCTCCAAAGCAGACACACAAGCAGCCGCTACCCCAAAACAAAACACGTGCAACACATATCTCACAAAGCCAGTGTGCCAAACAGTCACAGCCCTTAAGACTAAACAACACACCTGATACACTTGTAATAGGTGACTCTATCGTCAGGCACACTGACGTCCGGCTCACCAGGCTGAACAAGGAGAGGGTCATGGTGAGCAGCCTGTCGGGCGCTAGGATCTGCCACATAACACAAGCACTCAGGTCACTCCAAGGCAAGTACAAATATGACTCAGTCATTGTCCATGCTGGTGTGAATGACCTGAGACGTACCTCCCTGGACTACATGAAAAGAGACATAAAGGAGATCTCTGAGCATGTAGCCCAGGCCGGTATGACCCTGACCTTGAGTAGCATCTTACCCTCACCAAGTATGATGCCACAATATGAAGACAAGATGATCAATTTCAACAATTGGCTTAAGTACTGGTGTCATTCAAAGGGGATCCAATGCCTGTCAGCTTGGGATGATATGCTCGACAAGCCACGATGCTTCGTTAGGGACGGCTTGCACCTGTCACCCCTGGGCTTTCGGATATTGGCAAAGGCTCTTGCTACCCCCATAGTGCCTTTTTAGGCAAGGCTCAAAAGACAAACCCACCTCCATAGGTAACACAAGGGATAAGAAACTAAGAGTAATGCTACTCAACGCCAGAAGTCTAAACCTCAAGATGCACTCGAAACTCTCCTTAGCATGGAGAACATCGATATCTGTGCAGTAACAGAAACCTGGTTCAGGGCTCCCGAGAGCACCCCAGCACTACCAGGTTATACCTCATACCATGCTTTTCGGCCCCAAAACTTGGACCGAACCACAAAAGGAGGGGGAGTATCGATATTCATCAAAGATACCCACACCTCCAGGTTGGTGGCAAAGCACAAAGCATCAGAGACTATCCATGTGCAATTAACAGTGGGTAAAACTGCCTTCCAGTTTATAGCCTGCTACAGACCACCCTCCCAAACCCAGGAACCCCACTCGGCCTTCCTGAGAACACTGGAGAATATGAAGGTCTCTCCAAACACCATTATTTTGGGCGACTTCAACTACCCAAACATAGACTGGGAGCATTACTCTAGCTCCAACACCCTAGCCCAAAGGTTCCTAGAATTTATAAACTCAAATGCTATGGAACAACTTGTTACCACTCCCACAAGAGAGGAAAACATACTGGACCTGATCATCACCAACATGGTGACTCTATGCTCCAGACCAGAAGTGTATCCCTCACTGGTAAGATCAGACCATAAACTAATCTCACTGGATATTCACATCCCGACCCCACCCCCTGCCCAGAAAACCACAGTGAAAAACTTCTCTAAAGCAAATTTTACACTCCTCAAAACTGAGGTGGAATCCTTCAAAGCCCCCGGGCCTGTGGAAAATACGGCCCAGACCGCAGAATCCTTTATAAACGCATTCTATGAACACCTTCAGGAATGCATGGATCATGCGATCCCAAATAAAACCAAGACCCAATCCTCCAAAGGCAGATGTCCTGTCTGGTGGACCCCAGCCATAAACAAACTATACAATAGAAGGAGGAAGCTACTAAATGATAAAGCAAAATCCCAAAAAGGGAAGGCATCACTGATCAGTATTAGCAAAAAACTACTGGCACACATAAAATTGTCTAAGGCCAGCTTCGAGAGAAAAATTGCACAGGACACTAAGGATAATCACAAGGCTTTCTTTAGTTATGTTAGGAACCTGGGTGGTAATTCCCAGATATGCTCAGAATTAGTCCAAAATGACAAAAAATACACCGAACCCACAGACATTGCCAACATCCTAGCTGACAGGTTCAGCACAAACTTCTCTCCCCTCTCCCCACCAAAAGGGCAAATATCTATCCCAGCAGAGTGCTGCCCCCCTGACATCTCAGATGCTCAGGTAAGAGCCGCCCTCTCCAAAGCAAAAACACAGCATCAATGGGACCAGATGGTGTCCCGGGCTGCGTCCTACATGAACTCAAAGAAGAGCTAAACCCAAACATAAAACTACTGTTCAATCTCAGCCTTACTACAGGATATGTGCCCAAAGAGTGGCGTACAGCAACAGTGGTCCCTCTCCATAAAGGTGGTGCCTCAACGGATCCTAGAAACTATTGCCCCATAAGCCTGACTAGCTTGGTCTGCAAAGCTATGGAAAGGATCATCATGGACCTCATAAATAAAGATATTGAGGACCTACAAACACTGGATCCTACCCAGTTCGGCTTTGTTAAGGGCAGATCCTGCCTCTTAAACCTGGTTGATTTCTTTGAAACAGTCACCAAGGCCATTGATGAGGGGAAGGTGGTCCACACAGCCTACCTGGACCTCGCAAAAGCCTTCGATACAATACCCCACTCGGGCATTAAAGATAAGCTCACCAGCTTAAATATAAACCCCTATGTCACTAGATGGATTGCAAACTGGCTCAAGGACAGAACCCACATGGTTAGAATTGCTGGAGCCATGTCAGACTCTAAACCAGTTACAAGTGGTGTCCCACAAGGCTCAGTCCTGGGACCTCTCTTGTTCGGTATATATTTCTCGGAGGTACAGGCCAACACGGAAGGACTGTGGCTGACCAAGTTCGCAGATGACTGCAAACTGGGCGCCATAATCGACTCTCCAGCCGACACAAGCATCCTCCAAAAGGGCCTCATAGAAACAGACAACTGGTGCCAGAGCCATGGCCTCAAGCTAAATGCCAAAAGTGTATAGTCATCCCCTTTGGCAAAAACAAAGTGCCCACAAATTACCACATAGGTGGAAATCCATTAAGTACAGAAGAAGTAATTAGGGACCTGGGGACCCAAGTTGATAGTAATCTCTCATTTGACAACCACGTGGCCAAAGTGGTTAGAAAAACATTTTATATAGCCCACCTAATCATGAAGGGATTCACATCTAGATCAGGGGAGGTCATCGTGCCTCTTTACTCATCCCTCATCAGGCCCATAATTGAGTACAATGCCCCTTTTGGGATGTACCTTACCAGACACCTGCAGCAACTGAAAAGACCCCAAAAGTACCTCACCAAGAAGATCAAAGGGCTCAAACAGATGCCATATGCTGCCCGGTTAAAGAAACTCCAGCTCTACTCAGTGGCATACCGCCTGTTCAGAGGCGATCTGTGCCTGACGTATAAAGCCATGTCCAACCCGGAATTAATGGACATGCTGCACCTCAGAAAATCCAAATCCCATCGAGCTACGCTCGAGAGACTTGAACCTCAGCACTGAAATAAATAGGACATGCTGGGGGGACAGATTCATAACCCAGAGGCTCCCTTCACTCTGGAATAAAATACCAGTCCAGGTTAGGCAGAGTCCCTCATTGACTCTCTTCAAGAGGAATCTTGATGAGTGGATGGGAGATCGTAGATTTACCCCGGGTATCACTTCTGTGTCACTGTTAGACAGAGGCACAGTATACTAACCTCGAAAAAGGGCATAGCAAAATAAATTTAAAATGGGTGGCGAAAGCCAAACACATTCTGGCTAGGCTTATAAATGCCCTAGGGCAGATAGCCTAGTATGAACCTATGAACCTATGTAACACAGAATTAAATTGCTATAGAAAGGAGATTATGTGGCATGAAAACTTGTTCATACTAAGCTAAAGACCACCATCGCCTTTATAAGCCTAGATGTGCAACCCAACCCAAATATTATCACTATGTAGTGGGTGTCTATTAGGATGGGGTATGTTAAGAAGGTTTTAGAGTTTATGTGCAGGAGTTGTTAGTTTTTGCATTACAGTCTGCCTCTGTCTATCAGAGACAATGAGGTCCAGACCTGGAGTGAATTTCTGATTTTCCATGGACTCTGCTTCACATGGATGGGGAGCTTGTTCCAGAGCATGAGAATGCTCTGAGACACATATCTGTCTAACCAACATGTCTTATTTGGGTCTATATTGGATGCTCGAATGTTTAAAAGTTTGAGTGTCATATGGCTGACACCACATGATCGAACTT
The DNA here is from genome assembly GCF_019279795.1 of Protopterus annectens. NCBI lineage: Eukaryota > Metazoa > Chordata > Ceratodontiformes > Protopteridae > Protopterus > Protopterus annectens. The sequence goes on from NC_056732.1 coordinate 1,126,717,109, forward strand.
TTAAAAGTTCGAACATTCAAAAAAAATAAAAATAAAAAACACAAATAATCTACCTGAATGTTTTAAGCAGGGGGGCTGCAGCCCTCACTTGGGAGGGGCTGCATCCCAACACCCCCCACTCTTTAAATATACCCACTCTGAGATCGCACTAGAGTGCAGAAAAGGGAAATCTTCCCATTCTGCGCTGTATGGAGATCTCCATTAAAATGTTCGAACTTTCAAAAGTTCGATCATATGGTGACGACCATATGACACTCAAACTTTTAAAAGCTGGAGCATCCAATATAGACCTGTCTTCTTTATGTCAAAAGCAAAATTTAAATCCTTGGATCTAGTGGTTCTGATGCTGTTACTTTTGCAGAAGTGCAAAAGGTCCATCAGAGATGGATCCGAGGATGCCTTGTATGCCAGGCTTAGATCACCTGTCAGTAACCTGTAAGAGACTGAGCATAAAGACAGGGCTTTAAGGTGATCCATATAGGACAATGTGTTTATACCCTGCATTTTCTGGGTAAAGAACCTCTGTGGGCATTCCAGCTGTTGCATATGTCTGGTCAGGTACATACAGAAGGAAGCATCATACTCAGTGATGGAATTGATAATGGCCAAATTAAGTAGTACTATGACTTCCTTGGACCTGGATGCCTTGCCTTTGCTTATAAGTTGGGTGACATAGAATGATTTTCTTACTACCTTGACCACATGTTGGTCAAAAACGAGATTACTGTATACATATGGTCCCAGATCCCTGACTACCAGGTCAACTCTTAAGAGTGTCTTATTGATGGAGTAAATAGTCTGGGTGTCAGTTTACCCAAAAGGCACTATAATGCATTTCTTGGCAATTCATTTTAATCTGCGTCTTTGGCACCAGTCATTCATCTGAGTTAGACCATCTTGTAAGATGTTTTGTCATGGGAGAATCTATGATAGCTCCCAGTTTGCAGTCATCTGCAAACTTGGTCAGCCAAAGGTCCTTGACATTAGAGTTTACCTCTGAGAAATAGATTCCAAATAGGAACAGTCTCAGTCTCAGCATGGAGTCCTGAGGTAACCTACTGCTGTTTTTTTACTGGAGGTGCTCCCACCAATCCTGACATCTTGTGTGTTGTCTGTGAGCTAAATGTCAATCCAGCAAGTTATGTAAGGAGTTATGCACAATTCTGTTATTATGTTAAATATACCCGTGTGAGGTATTGTATGGAATGCCTTAGCCAGGATCAGATAGGCAGTACCCACCATTTTCTTCCCATCCATTGCCTTGGTTTCCTTTTCAAAGAAGTCCACCAAGTTTAGCAAGTATGACATTGTCTTGCCAAAGCCAAACTGGGTTAGGACCAGTGCCTGAAGATTGCCTATGTCTTTATTGATAATTTTCATGATAATTCTTTCCATGGCCTTGCAGATTAGACCATATCTCTCAACTGTATAGATTTTTGCAGAATGTCCAAATTTCTGCCTCATATTTTTAATCTGTTCCTCATAAAACTTGTGGATTTCTTCCAAAACACTGAGGACTGAAGTCACAAAATAATGAAAGACATTTGAATTTCAGACTTCATATCCTTCAGAAAAAAGCATGTTTAAACAAAACCTGTTTTTCAAGTAACTTTGCAGAAAAATTTGCAGAGAACATTTTACAGTGGTTTGGACACATATGCAGAAAACCAGAAGACAATCTGGTGAAGAAGATTTGGGATAGACAAAAAGAAGACAAGAAGAAACGAGGGCATCAAGCAAAGAGGTAGATGAACTCTGTGAAAGAAGACCTGTGACAGTCAGGCATGAGACCAGAAGAAGGTAGGAATGGCAATGAAGAGAGAGACATAGAGATATCTGGCATGACACCCCGACCCCATGTAGAAAAATAGAAAAAAGGGGGTTGATGACGATATCTATGTTTATAAGAATATTTTAAATCTGTCCATATTTGGTCACCTTAGTCACCCCCATTATTTCTACTTTGTCTCAAATATCTTGCATTAAGAGATTGAGAGGTATGTATTAGACTAGCCAGACTAATAGGTATGCTGTTTCTAGGGTAGGTTGATGGCCCACACTTGAGAAATGGAATACCTGTTGCAGTCCTCCATTCTTATGATACAAAGCATGTTTTGAGGCTGTATTTAAAAGTGACTCAAGTGGTCCTGATAAGTCTTATTTCAAGCTATTTAAGAGGCATCCTGGAATATTTTTGGGGGCCATTGAGGTTGTGTTTTTGGCCTTAGCGAGTGCCACTAGGACTTGCTCCTTGTAAATAGCTGGGAGGTTATGTTAGCATGTGTTTCATTGGGGAAAGGCAGGGAGGAGTGAATGGGTGAATTTTAAGCTGAATTTGTCAGCCAACAAATTTGCTATGCAGCTCAGCTCAGTGAAGGTGGCACTATTGACCACCAGTTTGACACTACTATGTGCTGCCTTTGAGGTTTTAGGCATAGCTATAGAAAGCTTTGATGTTGTCTTTAGCCTGTGAGGCTATCTTGACCTTGTAATTAGTCATGTTGAACTTAATTAGTCCTCTTAGTTTCCTGTTTAGTTTAATTAGAGAGTATCTTTGATTATGGGAGTTGCTCTTCCTGACTTTAGCCATGTATTTTTCTTTTTGTTATAAATCCTATTAAAGTTAGGATTCCACCAGTGTGGTTTGTTTATAGAGTTTGTTTTGGACTTACTTCTGGTAGGTACAGCAGCCTGTATACAGCCATTTACATGCTTGTACAGGATCTCTGAGAACAATTTATTAGAGTGCTTGTTTAACTCAGAGTTGGGAGGAACAGTGAATTTTAACAAACTGTTGCTTAAAAGGATGATGTTTGATTTGGGCTAATTTCTAACTGGTACAGGGTTTGCTGGGGATACCAAGTTAATTTTCATTTTGAAGAAGACAACATTGTGGTCTGACCTCACCAGTGAGGGGGGTATTGCAACACTCTCCCATACTGGTGAACACCATAGCTTGCTATGATATTGTATAGGACTTTGTTATAGCTTGCTATGATATTGTATAGGACTTTGTTAATGGTGATCTGCACGTGGATAAATTCTAGGGCATTGTCCTGTTTAACCAATGTAGAGTTATGCTTGTTGTTAATACAGATTGAGACTCTCCCTCTTTTGTCCCTATCTGTGCACCTGATGGTCTAATTGAGTGGAAGGCACTGAAGTCTTGCACTACCCGAGTACTTTCTTTGGATTTAAATCATGTCTTGCTAATGCACAGATGACTATATTCTCCAGAGTGCAGAGAGCTTGTAGTGTGTGGAGTTTCTTGTTTAGGCTTCTAATACTGAGTAGTAACACCTTTAGGTTTCATTGGGTTTTATTTTCTATGTCAGCAATTGTGTCAATTTGTCATTGCCTAGAAATGCTCTGGGGGAGTAAAGTTTTAGCCAATATTCGAAAGCTTGAGGGAGAGCGGTGCTGACCATCTTTTGCAAAGTGACATGGTTTGTTAACCATACCCTCCCATGCTGATACATGGGAAAAGTTTCAGGAGCTAAACCAATTATTGAAGTCAATTACCTTTGTTGGTACTGTTGCACCATCCTTGGTGAAGGTAAAATGCTGCTCAATGCAAGGTGCATATCTTCCTGAGCCACATATTCATTTAGTGTTGTTTAATGTACAAACCAGCTGCTCCAATATTGCTGCTGTGCAGTGGCTTTGTTTTAGCCACACTAAGTTACAGATTTCAGTTCTAAGGTAGTATTATACACAAAATTTACTTTCTGGGTGTTTGTGTCTGTACAGGACAGCGCTAACCTCTTGATGTTAAAACACCAAAACAATTGTTTGCAAATACATTGCTACAACAAGACAAAGTTCCTTGACCAGGCAATTTCAAGTATTAGGGAACTTTAAAATGATTTAATGGTCAACAAATCAAGCAAAATTAATACATTTACACTCCAAACTAAAGCAGAAAACAATAAAAGGATGAAGAAGGATTAACTCAGGACCCCCTCAGAGTGTGGTGAGAGGACCTAGTGGATGCAGACTATGGGAAAATGAGTAGAAGACAATCGTAAGGGAGGTTTGCTGTAGTGCAATGCTGGTTTGCTAGGTTAGCTTTTAGTAATATCAGTATATGGAAACAATGCTGGAAAAGTATTTAAATAGACACAATTTTATTTTATTTATTTTACTTAATTTATTTATTCTTTGTTCATAGTTTAATAGGTTTATACTAGGCTAACAGCCACCAGAGTCTTTACAAGCCTAGCCATGCGACCCAACCCAGTTTTGTTCCAGAATATATTGGACACCTATATGATGGGATTTGTTAGTAAAGAGGTAGCTAAGGGTTATGTTGGGGGGGATGTTAGTAAGGGTTAACTTACTTGCTGTCAGTCTCTGACTGTCAGAGATATGGATGCCAGACCAGTGATGAATTTGTGATTTTACATCCAATATTCAAGGTTTCTTTTGAATAGGGTCAGGGATGAACTCTGTTTCACATGGATGGGAAGCTTATTCCATAGTGTGGGGTTCCTTTGAGACACATAGTAGTACCTCCAGCAGGTTGTATTTATATTGCAAACAAAGTTTAGATCCTTGCAGCTAGTGTTTCTAGTGCTGTTTGTCTTGTGGATGTGTGAGAGATCCATCAGAGCTGCATCTGAGAATGCCTTATTTGCTAGGCATAGATTGCCTCTCAATAACCTATAGAAAACGGAGTACAGAGATAGGACATAAAGGCGATATGTGTAGGACAGGGTATTCATACCCTGAATTCTCCTGGTCTGGAAACTTTGAAAGTGTTTCAGGTGTTGTAAGTGCCTGGTGAGGTACATGCCAAAGTGGGCATTGTGCTCAGTGATGGATCTAATAAGGGTTGAGTACAATGGTACTGCTACTTCTGTGGACCTGGATGCAATACCCTTGCTTATGAGATGGGTGACATAGAATGTTTGGTTATGTGTTTGTCGAACACCAGATTACTGTCGACATTTGTTCCCAGATATCTAACTATTGAGTCAATTCTTAGGGATGTTTTATCAATGAAGAAATTAGCTTGGGTGGATGAGTACCCAAAGGGCACAATAATGCATTTCTCTGCTTTGAGATGTACTCCGTGGCTTTCACACTGGTTATTTGTTTGTGTTAGACCCTCTGGTAGGATTTTGGTGTCATGGGGAAATCTATGATAGCTCCCAATTTACCGTTATCTGCAAATCTAATGAGAGAGACCTTCGACATTAACCCTGACTTCTGAGAAGTATACATCAAACAGTAGTGGGCGCAATGTGGAGCCCTGAGGTACTCTGCTAGTGAGCAGCCTCTTAGTGGAGGTGGTCTCACCAACCCTAACTTCTTGGGTCCTACATGTGAGCCAGCTGGAAATTCAGCAAGCTAGGTAAAGATTTATACCTAGTTTTGAGAGTTTGTCAACAATATCAAAGTAGTATTGTAGCATATGCCTTGGCCAAGTCAAGAAAGGTGGTATGCATTATTCCCACCCTCTTGAAGAAGTCTGTAAGCTGAAGTAGACAAAACCCTCTCTAAACAAAGAAAACCTGGGATGAGTCCAGTGTCTGCAGATTGCCAATATCCTTGTTGATCATTTCCATGATAATTCATTCTGTGGCTTTGCATATTAGACTTGTCATACATATGGGTCTGTAGTTCCCAGGTTCAGCTGATGGTCCACCCTTATGAAGAAGGATGACTGTTGTGGCCCTCCATTCATCTAGCACATAACCTGTTTTGTGGCTGAAGGTGAACAGTGGCTCAAGTGAACCTGCTGTGTCATGTGTTAGGCTATTTAGGAGGCAACTTGGGATATTATTGGGCAGTTTGGAGCAGTGTTTATGACCTTAGCAAGCACCTCCAGAACTGGCTGTGATATTTGGGGGGATATGCTAGAAGGGACTTTACAGGGGTTAGTGGAGAGTATTGTGGTCAAATTAGAGCTAAATTTATCAGCCAGTAGATTTAATATATCACCCTGGTCAGGAAGGGTTGTGCCCTTTACCAACAGTTCTGCACACTGCTGAGTGCTACATTTAATTTTCCTAACATAGCTGAAGAAGATATTGTGATTATCCTTAGCCTGGGAATCTATTCTGAATTCATATTTGGCCTTGCTGAGCTTTTTTAGACTTCTTAGCTTCTTGTTTAGTTGAATTAGAATGCTGTTGTCTCTGTGAGAGTTGTTCTTTCTGATTTGGACCATGACTTTTTTCTTTTGTTATATAGTGTGTTAAAGTAAGGGCTCTACCAGTATAGTTTGTTTTTTGTGTTAGATCTGGGCTTATTTCTGGTAGATACTAGGGCTCAATGCAACCCATTTACATGTTTGCACAGGGATTCTGTGAACAATTCTGCATAGATGGCTGTGTTCTCAGAGTTTGGATGAGCCATTAATGTTTGACAAATTGTCGCTTAATAGGTTGTAATTTGCTTTAATATAGTTCCTAATTGTTATGGGTTTAGTTGGGTTTTCCAAGTTGATTTTTATTTCTAGGGACATAGCTGTGTGGTCCGACTTCATGGATGAGGACATGAAGCATGTGGGTGGGTGGGGGGGGGGTGCAACCCTCTACCTTGTTGATGAATCTTAGGTCCAATATGGTTGACCCTCTTGTTGGTTAGAGTACTATCTAGTCCAGGTTGTTTGAGTTGACAAAGTCCAGGAAACATTGTGCCTGTTAGTTACAGGTAGTGCATGTTTCTCTGTCTACAGAGGGGTAATTAAAGTCTCCCATGAGTAGTGCATTTTGTGGATGGTGAGTGCCTCTAGCAGGTCTGGGTAAGAGTTGTGAGTTTCATGGGTCATAGAAGGTGACCAGTAGCTGGCCAGGATATGGTAAGAGACCATGTCCTATGGATACTTGGAGTGGATGAACTCCAGGATATTATCCTGTTTAACCAACTTAGAGTTGTATTTATTGCTAATGTAAATCGAGACACCTCCACCTTTACACCCCATCTGTGTTGCTGTTGGTCTAAATGTGTGGAAGGTACTGTAACTTTCTACTACTGGAGTACTTTCTGTGGCTTTAAACTGAGTCTCAGCAACAGCACAGATGTCTTCATTCTCCAGAGTGAGGAGAGCTTGTAGGGTGTGCAGTTTCATGTTTAGGCTCTTAGCATTGATAAGTAACACCTTAAGGTTGCTTTGAGTTTCTTGCTATGTTGATAGTTTTACCATTTTAACATTGCTTAAAAAAGGACCAAGGGGTTAGATTAAGTTTTAGCTATTATCTAAAATCCCTGGGGGCAAGGTGCAGGCCATCCTTGGCAAAGCAAAGTAATCTGTTAATCAAGTCCTCCCATGCTGATAGATATAGGATTCCCCTGGAGTGACACCAGAAACTAAGCCAATTATTAAAATCAATCATTTTCTGCTCTTATTGTAGCATTATCCTTGGTCAAGGTAAAATGCAGCTCAATGCAAAATATGTACTTGTCTGTGACACATATTCAGAGAGAAACATAATGTCTCTTTTCATGTAGTCCAGTGAGGTACACCTCAGGTCATTTACACCTGCATATGTTATAATCAAATGATAGTGGTGCCTGTGATGCAGTGAGTGTATACATGATATTGAGGGTCCTAAACCAGATAGGCAACTAACTTGTTATCTTCTCCTTGTCATCCTGGTGACAGGACTATCTGTGTGCCATACGATAGAAGCCCCTATGATAAGAGTACTAGGTAAAGTGTTTGCTTGCCTTATGATCTTTGTTTTTGGGGGATTGTTGGGTGCAGGCATATGTGTGGTTGGTCAGGTTAGTCCACTGGGCAAGTAGACTCTTTTCTGGGGTCACCAGAAGTGATATTTATACTACTAGGGAAATGTTTGCCCAGGGCATCGGAAAATTTCTCCTACTTTTTTGATTGGTGCCATGGGATCTTTTACATCCACCTGAGCTACCACCAACTATAGCATCTCATCAGGATAGCACCCAAAGGAGTGCAGCAGCCCCCATATGTTGCACTGCAGTGTCATCAATCGATATGCCTGGTGTGGGACTAGAGCCCACAGCCTTCTGCACCAATGGCAAGTCTGTTACCTGTTGTGCCACTGATTACAAAAATGAAAGAGGGGAGGGATGGACTTTGGAAGTCACATTATCATAAGGGGTGGAAGCCAGTGACACAGCCTTTTAAAATGGAAAGAAAATCTAGCTGGAGCTCTAGTTCTGTGGTTAGAATTTCAGAAATGTTTATCTTAATGTATCAGTGGGGGGCTGAGGCAGATTCAAAGAACAGTGGAAAAAACAGTATCAAGATAAACAGAAAGGCACTTAAATGTAACTTTAAGAAAGTATGTATAACTAATAAAAGTACAGAAGCACAAATCCTGGAGCAGATTTCTCAATACTGCCACTACTGCAATCCCACTACAGACTAAGACACCAGGCTATGAAGAAATTTACCAGCAATGCTCTTTATGAGAAAATGCTGTAATAAATTACTAAATGAGGCTCAAATCTGGCAGTAGATCACAGTCCTGCCAAAACTGTGAATGAAGCTACAAGACTGAAGTCATATAATGGCTTCAAAATACAAAAAGCTACCTTTTACATGTAATTCTCCTTATGAAAATAGAAATTCAGTATAATGTATAAAGAATGCTAAAATCTTTCAGTAATGCACAATCTTTCCCCAACTGCAAATGAAGTGACAAGACTAAGGTCAAAGAACAAACAAAAAAAAAAAGATGTAAACAAATAATTTCAGGGCTAAAACTTGGACAAAAGTAGAGAAGTGCAAAAAAGTATTGCCATACGGGTCACTATAAGCACAACTTAAAATATTTAAGCCAAATTTAAATAAAAGCTTTTAATTTTATTGTAAACTATCCCTTTACAAAATAGATGGATAGTTCAAAGAAGAGATTTCCTTTTGATCTTCAGCTGGGTTAGTATATCCTAGAAGGGAACAGGGGACCGCACGTTTCAACTACATCTTATTTTGCATTACACACGTGATATGCCTCATATTTTTTGTTCTTCTTAAAATTTAAAATTTTCTGGTAATTTGCTGAGAATTACTGTCAGTTAATAATGGAAGATATTAAAGTATCATACTAGTTATTGTTCAGAGAAAACAAAGTGATGCAAAACGTGTTACCTGTTTCCTTTTTTCTTCCACCCTCCTCCAGACAGCTGACCTTCATCTGGCAAAAGCTTCTTCTCTCTTTCACTGAGTCTGCTGTACCTACCTAAACTTTTCACAGGCTCAGTCCATCCGCTGACTGGAGCTGATGAAGAGATTAAGGACACTGACATGGCATCATACTGGCATTAAACAGTATGTCTTATCCATTCTCACCCCTTGGCAACCCAGTTAACTCTTCTTTAGGTGCTGCATCAGAAGGTGCATGTTTGCTTTCATACCTGCTCAACCTTCATCTAAGTGGTACACCCACTTTAGAGTACAGAGATTGCCAAGCTTGTTAACCATCATCAACCCTCTTTTTTACATTTTCTACATGTGGTCAGGGTGTGGTGCCAACTGTTGCAATTTATCTCTGTTCAATGGCACTGTCCTGCCTTCTTTGATACTCATGCCTGACTGTCACAGGTCTTCTCTCACACAATCCATCTAGCTCTTTCTTGGATGCCCTTGTTTCCTCTTGCCTTCTTCTTGTCTTACAAATCTTCTTTACCAGGTTGTCTTCTGATTTTCTGCACATGTGCCTGAACCACTGTATTATATTCTCTGTGACCTTTTCTGCAATTGGAGTTACTTTGGTTTCTGCTCTTATGTCCTTGTTTCTTCATCTGTCCCACATTGTACATCCTACCACCTGTCTCAGGCACTTTATCTCCATCACCTCTATTTTCCTCAACTGCTCTGCCGTTACTGCCCAGGTTTCTGTACCATACTGTAGTACTGCATGCACCACTGTTTTGTATACCTTACTTTTCAGCTTCTTTGACATTCTTCTGTTATATACTATACCTGTCACTGTGCGCCAGTTGATTGCAGTCCTCTGATTCTGACTTTGACCTCCTTCCTCAGATGTCCCTTCTCTTCAGCCACCCCTCCCATATACCTGAAGCTGTTAACATGTTCTACAATTTTCCCTTTTATCTCAGTTCTCACCTTTTTCTTATTTCCCCTTTGCTGCCATTAGAGCTGTCTTATCATTGCTAAGTTTCATCAGAAGTACCTTCAGTTTTGCATTTCATCCCCCTATCCTTTGCTGAAGATTTTGCTCAGAGTCTGCATGTAATACCAAATTGTCTGAATACAACTTTGTTGATCTGTCTCCTCTGATCTGTTTGCTGAAATTATACCAGAAAAGCAGACATGTATGAACAGCAGTGGGCTAAGAGTGGAACCTTGATGCACATCCACCCCCAGTGGGAATCCCTCTGTAAGACTTGAACACTGTCCGTGCATAAGTCACTGGGTACTTGTACATAGCTTGCAATAATTCTACAAATGTTTCTGGGAATATGAACTACCACAGTGCTGCTCAAATCAGCTTTCTTTGGATCCTGCAAGGCTTGTAATGCTGCTATATATTGCTATGAGCTTAGACTGCCTATCCCCCAGGATGGTTGAGCCAACTTCAGTCATTTATTCCCATCCTAGCCCCCACTGCTTTCACTGCAGCACCCATGCCTGTAATCTAACATGGGCTGTCTGGGTTTCAGAAAGGACTTTGTCCCTCTGTGCCACATGGCCACCATTTTATTAACTTTATATGAGAATTAGAGTAATATTTAAAAAGTATGTATCATTTTTGGTCTTTGTTCCACCATTATTTTTGGCTGTGTCTAAAATTCTTGAATAAAAAAAGCTGGGAGTTATGCTCTGGATACACAAGAGTACCAAGTTCATGGAAATTACAGAATGAAAGTTAAAGAGAGGAATTTCTTTTTGATTTCCACTTGGGTCAGGATGGCTGAACAGTGAACCCAGGACAATGGAAAGCTTTTAGTTTCTATCTGCTAGAGGAACAGGTTTGGAAGCAGAATTTAAATTCTTTGGATATCCAACCACCACACTACCTTTAGACAGTAAGTTAGGGAATGTACAAATTTATTACAAGGCCTGGTCAACAAAGAGAATATATAGCAGATTCATAGGCATCAGGAGGCTATCAAGTGTGTGCTATATTGCTATTTAAGATGGTAAAAAAAGGAATAAAACAAGACAAAATCGACAGCGATAAGTACGATTTTGAAGTAGCAGTTGCTGCACTGTGTGTTGTGCTACTCTAACAATCTGTGGTGACGAAGTCAGGATGCTACTGGCAGCTTGCTGTTGCTCTCATCAATATAGACTCATAATGATTTAAGTCACAATGGTTTGGTGAGCAGTAAGTTAAACAGATCAAGACCTACCTTCCACAAATGCACTGTATCAGACCTGAACCATACAGAACCTGTAGTCCCCAAATCTGAGAGGTTTAAAATCATGAACTACACTGTCTAGGCTGATTTAAACATATTCACATATTTTTTATATCTTAATCCTTCTGTTGTTTACCATATGTTTCTAAACCATCTTATTTTTAATAATTGACCATATCATTTTACAGCAGGGGAATTATTACTTATATTAAGATAATTTTCTTTTCTTTTTTGCTAAATGCCAAGAATAATTGCACTTAAATGCAAAATTAACACATAAGGTTTGCTGATTCTATCATTCATCATATCAAGTATTGGTCTTATCTGTGTCCAGCTCATATCCCTGAGTCATCCCCAAAATATCATCCTCTTTCTGGTATCAAGACCATCTGATTCCCACCTGGAGACTGATATAAGTATGAGTGCCCAACTAAGAATTAGGCTTGGGAGTTACAAGAAAAAAAAAAGAAGAGTTTGCTTTACTTTCTGTTTAGTTAACACACTTGCTCTATTACCTCTTCATTTTTCATTCACCCAAATGTCTTCCCTTATATTTTTCCCCATTACCTTATCCTCTTCTTTCACTTTATCATCATCATCATCAGAATCATCATCATTTTATGTTTAATGAATTGCAGAAAGGCTCTAATTGACTCTTCTAGCCCCCCCCCCCCGATCATATACAGTGATACACCTTCCCAGGCTAAATCCAACATCCCCACCAGTCCTGAAGGAATGAGCTGAAAAATGAGTCTGTTTGGTGCCTGCACATTGCAGGACTTTTTTCAAAGCTCTCTCAAACTGCTGCCTCCCTCCTAAAGTTACTATGCATGACAGGTCCACTGACCTCACAATGCTGCATAGCCTATGCAGCCTGCCTGCTTATTCAGCGGATTGGATAAGCTAATTTAACATCCACTTCCAGCAAAGTAACATGCTGCCCCTCACTGAGTTAATCAGTTTTGTAACCTCTTAACAAAAGAACTATGTTTTGCTCATGTAATCACCATATTTCCCATTGTAAAGGCTGAACATTCTATTTCCCCTTTCCTAACTGTATACTTACCCAGTATGGGCAGGACTACATAAACAGCATAAACATTGTAGCCTTAATTAATTGATTGACAATCCCTTGAAAGAGCAGATTTCAGTTTTATATCCAGTGGTTTCTTATGATCAGCCTGCTTAACTTGTAATGTAGGCAAACTGACAATTTCCTAACCATCCATGTTTAATGATGTCCAGTATCTCTTAGCTTGAAAAGCAGTCATTAGGTCTGTCAGATATAGCTGAATTGACCTGACACCTTCACATACCCTGCTATGTATCTCAGCACCTACAGTCCCCATTGCAGGTCTTCTATGTGTAGGAAGCCTATGGCTCCCTTACCAACTGACCTGTGCACGTTCTAAAATTTCCCACATTTTCTGTGGGACTGCAGGCTAGAACTGTTCTGTAGAGCCAAAGACTGAAACCTGTACAACTGTAGCTGTAACAGGCTATCAGCAACATCACTGCGCTTGCCTGGGTAACAATGAAGAGTGAAAGACATACTAATCCTCAGGCTTTGTAAGACTAACCTTTTCATCCAGGATCCACACAGTAACATATATAGAGATCTTCCAGTTCAATGCAAACACCACAGTCTGATTGCCAGAATGACAAAGAATTTCTCATTTGCCCACTCGTTACTCAATATCACAATCACTACCCATCCCTACCGAGATTAGCACATCTGTAAAAAATTCAAGATCCGTCCTAACCACGCAGTTCTCCTACCAAAACGATGCCCTCCTGTAGTCTTGCAGAATCTCTTCCCAAATCAACAAAGACTGTTTAACTTGCCACCTGATTCTAATTGTGTTTAGCAGTTTTAAACAAATTAGACACAGTCATGAAGAATTCTCTTCCTGTAACCATTGCCCTGCAGACAAAATTAAGTAGCCCTACCATAAATGCATGTCCCTGTTAAGTAGGTTACTATTTTATTGTTCTTGTTCTTCATTGATTCCAGCTTTTCCATTAAGAAACAGAGTTTATCTCAACAGATATGAAATGCCTACAATGGATTATCAAGTTCCATTTCCAAAAGCAATATTTTTGCTGGACCATACAGCTTTTTCCTCATCCAAGGCACCCCTAAGTCCTGCCATAGCCCCTGAAATATCACTACCTTACACTAGAGTCATACTCACCCCTAAACCAAATCTCGACTCAGTGAGGAAATAATCCAAGTAATGAACTATTCACCTGCTTGGACTACTAGATTTCCAGATACAATGCAAGGTGGTGCTAACTCCACAGCCCATAAGTGAGAAATTGCCATTAAAGTGTCTCCACCCATGTTTTGTACCTGGCAGGTACTAGTGCTGCCTAAAATAAATAAAAATAAATACCATTTGTTAACCAGGTAGGATAGCTAGACACACAGTTCCATTTCAGGGACAACCTATGAGCAATATGTGATAGAGTGAATTGCTCAAGGTCACACAGTAGGCAAAAGAGGGCTGAGATAATTAAACCCTTTATTACAGGAACTGCATCTCATAGACTTAATCCTCTGTGCTTCTTATAAAATGTAAGAAAAAGCAAAGCAGCCTCATTGTCTGACTCGGGGAGCTACAGGTCCCCTGACACTATTATGATCTTGATAGCTTCAATAAACAATGTGCACTGCAGTACTATTGTCCTTGGCAGTCTGCTTACTGGGTTGGACAAAGAGCGGATTAGCAGTACTTACCCAGACACCTTTTTAGGATGCAGCCCAAAGGAGTTTAAATAGCTCTGCTGACCTAATAGTTTGTAGTTCATTTCCCAGGAACTTCCAAGAAGGTGCCTCCTTTCCTATCACCAGTCTTAAATTCTTACCCTTGTCTCTTGCTATCTGAAGATCAGGTTGCAAGGAAATGCCTAACTTAAAGCCATAAACTAAAATGCAATATTCTGGGAAGATAAACACTACTGGCTAGAACTTTAGCTGCTTCCAGCATTCATTTCCCATTTTATATATATTGCACAAATAGTCAGCCATTACTGTCTTAACCTAAGACTCTTGGAATCTGAAGCTCCTCTACAAAAGCTAAAACTAAGCAAAGTATTTGGACTCTGTTTTGCATGCAGGGAAGTACATTTGTACTACTGCACTTATCTTATCATTTAAATCATTGCTTGTGTGGTTCCTTTTCTTCTTTTTTTCGTATTTTACTGTGTTTGCTCTGAACCTGAAATTGCATTTTATTGTTGTGGCTTTTGTGATGCCCATCCTGCTGTATAATTACCCTTGGAAGCTTCTCTTAGTCTCAGCTTGTCTCATCTCATCTGGTCATTTTACTGAATAGTGATATATCAAATAGGAAAGGCCCTGCCTTTAGATTCTTAAGACTAGAGTTAGTCTTTGTTTCACACCCTCCCTCTTACATAGTATACACTGCAATATTCTTAGTATTACTCACTTTTCCCATCTTTCTTTTAAAATCCATAACACTAGGTTTAGACTACCATTTGCTTTAGAGCCTAGGAGCTGCTTCTCAGGAAATTGCTTTGGATTAAATCTATTACTTTGCTCCTAGTGAGAGAAGGAGTAGAAGGGCACTGATTTCCTGTTAGTGACTGACTGGACAGTATGTATGGGACTTTGATAAGTGGTCTGACATGAAGGTTTTGTAAGAACCTCTTCAAGGCCTTTGTGCAGCGTACCTAACATGAGAAGACTATAGCAAGTAGACATAACACATCAATACCTGGGTTAATACTACTTATCAGGAAGTAGCTTGGGATTACTTCTCACCAGGATGGGTAAGGAGACAGTTATGGTTAGTTGCCTATCACGCATCAGGATTCGCCACACTAAGCATGCACTCAAGTCCTTGCACCACAAGTACACATATGACTCATTTATAGTACACATGGGAGTAAACAAATGGAGACATAACTCTCTAGACTATACGAAGAATGACATGATGGACCTCTCAGAACGTGATCAAGGCAGGTATGTATCTAGTCTTGAACAGTATTTTATCATCAACAAGAATGATGCTGTAATACAAACAAGATTATTGACTTCAATGAGTGGCTTAGCTTTTAACATCATTATATTATATAAAATGATTAAAAAAATCACTTGGCAGGCTTATAATTATTTTAAAGTTATATACTTATGAAATACCTACAGAATTATTTTAGCAGTGTTACTTCAGGCATAACATGCAAAAATGGCCATATGCCTACAGTAAGATTGCTGATACACAGAAGATGGAGTAACCATTTGAAATGCTGGGACCCACTACAGTGAGTGTGGAAACACAGAGACTGAATGGTCAAAAGACTGGACTTATATATACTAAGTTTGAAATGCCGTTTCTCAGAATATTCCCTTTACTCCAAGGTATGGGTGATCCTGGAGTTGGTATATATAAGTTCAGGGTTTTGCTTCCCTTGCAAAAAGAAGTTTAAAGAAGAGTGATTTTTGAGATTCACTCTTCTCCTGTGTTTTCAGTCTTTTTTTTCAGCTTTTTGGCGCTCAGCATTTTGAGTGCCGACATTTTAATAGCGAAACAAAGATAATGCTTACACAGCCTCCTTGGCCTTCATCACCCACTTCTCAGATGTTCAAAATGGGATTTTTGTTTATGGAAAGGTAACATTTCACAGAACAAACCATACCCACAACTAGTGCAAAAGTCTAGACTTCGCTTTGTTGCCAAATACAAGTTTACAGTTGTAGAATTTGAGCTGCTTCTGTTGTTTCATATCATATTAAGGTATTTTAGATACAAAATATTTGTTTTGCATCCAAACATTTGGCTGGCTGCTATGACTGATAAGGCTAGGATGATTGGAGGAGAGGAAGAACAAAGAGAGGCACCCAGACCTTATTTGTCATTTGATATTGTCCATTGTATCTGGCTAGTTTGTTGCCTTGTGCATGTCTGTTTCTCATTATCACAAGCAGCATCTATTTTTTTTAACTCACTCAATCCCAAAATGCTTTCTTTGTATACTTCCAGTTCAAACCCATACCACCTTATGGTATCCAGAATTTTTAGAGGTCTGGCTTCTTTAAGGCAGTATTAGAAAGGGCAAGGAATTAACAACAAAATGACACTAAGATTGTTAGTCTAGGATGTTCTACAGTGGAAAAATTAATATATTTTTTGCCGCTTATTATACATAGTTTCAAATGATAGATCTATACGTTATTGAGGTGTATATATATATATATATATATATATATATATATATATATATATATATATATATATATATATATATATATATACACACACACACACACACACACACACACACACACACACACACACACACACACACACATAAACACACACATACACACACACACACACTTATAAATTTCTTAAGCAGTATATAGGTATCTAGGCATAGTCTGTGAGTAACATTTTCAAGACTGTATTACAATTCACAGTTCTGAAGAGTTTTCTTATTCATATAAATGTTCACTGGTTTTCATTCACAAAGGTGGTCTGATTTTCAGACTCTGTTGGAGACCTGGTCCTGATTCAAATTCTTGGATCTGTACATTTCATTTATTATTCCTTTAAATGTTTGTTTAATGTTTAAGTTTTCTTACATAGTTTTGCAAATGTACATATTTTCACCCACTTTATGGTCACTTTGAGGAAAATGCAGTTGAATTTCTCAGTTCATATGTCTCACTATCACTTTTTCTGTTAGAGGACTTGAATACTGTATGACTTTCAAAATCTCCTGCTAAAAATTTCACAAGGTAAAAAAAAAATATTTCCTTTTACTATCAATAAACATAACCACCCATTCTACTTTTCATGTAGTTGATATGCTCATGTTTTAACACAATATAAATGGGCAACACAGACATATAAAATGTTCTACAGTATTCTCCTTCATTACAAGTGTAGATATCCTCAGCCTGTAGGAAATGCATCACCTTTGCAAAGCATTGTGATGATGTCCTTTGAATATCAAACCAATTTATGCAAAACGCTTGTGTTTCAAATGTATTAGAACTGTATGTCATTTGTTTATCAAACTGATTTGTACATATGTTTGTGCTAAAAATGTATTGGTGAGGTTTGCTTGTGTTAAAATGTATCAACAGTGCACCCTGCTAAAATGAAAAGAAATGCACATGTATTACTGTAACTGAATTAAATGTGCATGTTTTAATTGGGAAGGTGGCCTAATGGTTAAGGTGTTTGCCTTACAAACACAAGGTGCAGGGTTTGAGTCTCACAAGGGATAATTGGCTAGGCTTAAAATGCCTCACAAGGGCAATTAGCTTAGTACTAACCTATGAACCTACTTGAGCAGACTGGGACAGCAAAGATTAACTTTACGAAAAATAAGGGAAATGTAAATAATCTATTAAAACTTCACCCCACAGTGCTGAATAGGACCAAAGATGCTGGGTCTGGGGAAAAAGCCTTTGTTCATTAGCTCAGTGAAAAGAGTGGAGGCCCCAGGCACTACCATAAACATTTGGATGTGTATTGTGGCCATCTGTGCTAAATTTCTGTCTCGTCTTCAAAGGGCAAATTATGAGAACCTAGAGTCAGGTGACCAGATGTGGTCATTCTGCCAGCCCTCTTGGAAATTATATTTAAGATATTAAAAAGAAAATTATCAAAGTATTGAGTATTCTGTTTGGGAAGCCTGACTAGAAAGACCCTCACCCACAGCATCTTGCCTTGTGGTAGTAAGTAACTTAACTAGGGAACAGGAATTCTTCTAGATTCAGTCAGGAATATAGTGAAGCTTAGTTTAGATATTGTTTTTTTTATTTGTCTGAGCCTGCCCATCAAAGTTCTTTTCCATATTTCCTGTGATATGAACTCTGTTGTTTATTGTAAATATATATTCAATATTTTCCTGTTCTTTTATTATGTATTATTAAATATATTTAAAACTTTTGTTGTAGCTGGTCCTTGTAGAATGTATCTAACCTTTGAGAGTACTTACATTTATTTGCTGACACTGTGTGGACTACTCCAGAAGGCCTAGCCATCTTGCTGAACTACTAACATGTGTATTAGTATTAATATTACACAATATAATTGGACACCCTTTCTTAAGAGCCCTAGGGTAGCTGATTTGGGAGTGTCTGGTGGTGGTGATAACTATCTTATAGTCTGAGCAGAAGGGGCATGGCTAGGAAACCTGTGCCAGCCTTTCCCAGGTGTGTGTGTGTGTGTGTGTGTGTGTGTGTGTGTGTGTGTGTGTGTGTGTGTGTGGGGGGGGGTTGTGTGCAAATCAAATCTGTGTGTGTGTGTCAGCTACTTGGGGCAGGGACACAAAGCACTGGGTTGACAGGAGAACTTGGTATGGACACTTGACTGAGGACCTAATCCTACAGTTGTATCAGTGGGGATTCTTACTGGGGATCTGGAGGGAGACAGATATCGAGACATCCAGACCCTGGGCTGAGTGTGTTCTATGTGTGCTCTTAAGGGAAATTGTACTTGATGCAGAGAGGTCTGCAACTGGAAATACTGAGTTTATCTATTTGTATTCCAAGTGCACGTCCTTCTCCAGTGTCAGTGGTGAGGATTCAGGCTTCTTGATTACTGGACCAGAGTGGGGATGACTCGTATTAGTGGCCACTACATATTGGAAGCAGTGGTCACTTGTCACAAGCATATTTGAAACTTAATGTAATCACATTAGTAATTAGAATCCTTTTATAGGTTTACGGGTGAGTAATAGGCTAGCTGTTCTTGCAGGTCATTTTAAGCCTAGATAATTTCCCCTTCAAAGGTGAGGATCAGACCTTGTATGTTATATCTGTGAGTTAAATACCTTAACTATTGTACCAACCACCATCCCCATGTTAAATTTTTACAACCTTCTTACAAATGGCATAGGTTCATAAGAAGATACTATATATGTGGCCTAGGTTATCATTATGGAACTGAGACTGCTTCCCAATTATACTAGGGAACTGTCAGTGTGACTGATTGACACAGTAGACAAATGGAAAATCAAACTATTAACTACAGAAAGCAGCCCAGTGACAGCCCATCCCCTTACTCCTCTGCACTAGTTTCCTGTTAGAACACTGGGCTTGTCTAGGATATGAACCTGGGACCTCTCACACCCTTATCACAAATCATACTCTTAGACCAGTAGGTCTCCTTTTCAGACAATGTCAGTCTTCTAAAGCTTCCAATATAATGAAAGAGAAACTGGATAACATTAAGGTATTGCTGCTTAAAACTGGGAGTCACTCCACTATGTAGAAGCACTCCTTATCTTGGAAAACTTTATGTATGATTCAAGACCAGCAAAATGTTCCTTCACTGCAGGGCTTTAATGTCTAGCACACATTCAAATCCACAGAATTAGATGAAATCACTAAAGATTGTGGTGTCTCCATATTCTTAAAAAACATTATGCATCTAGACTCATTAGACAAAATAATGACATGGAACTCCTTCACATTCAACTTACTATTAACTAAACCACTTATAGCATAGCTAACTATAAGACCCACTCTGTGTCCTTCTTGTCCTATATCTCCTACCTAACTAGTATGGAGTCCCTATGTATTAAAACAAGAACCATTCTCCTAGGAAACTTCAACTACCTCTCCATAAATTGGGAGACTTATACATTCTGAAACTTGTATGTCCATTCTGGACTTCATCAATACAAACTCTCTGAACCAGTTATTCTGCACCTCAACCAAGGGCAACACTGTCCTGGTTTTGTTTATTAACAATATGTGGAACTTTGCTCCTAAAAATGTAACTTCCTCCCTGGTCAGATCAGACCATGTATCAGTCACATTCACCATAAGACTGAATACTGATCTACTAAAACTGAGTGATGACCTGGCTAAATTCAAAGGCCCCTTCCATCCAGATGTCCCCACTGCTTCTGTAGAATAATTTAATGCTAAATTCTAAATACAATGCCAAATAAAATAAATCCCTATGGTGAAATCTTAATATCAACAGACTATAATAAAAAAGAGAATGAACTGTACACAAAAGTAAATTTAACTCTCATGATTCCAAGAAAGGACTTGCTAAATTAACTTTGGATCTTGCTCAAATCAACCAAAGTCAGATATGAGGCAAATAGCCATTCGGACAAAGGATAACCAGAACATTTCTTCAACTATGTTAGAAAGCATGGATAAAGTACACAGCACTGTGCAGAGCTAATTAAATGATGCAACATTCTCTGACCCCAAGGGCATCACCAATCTATCAGAAAATTTTCTTCTCAAACTTGACCCTATACTCTTCAGTATTCTCAGACCACATACCCACATCTATACTCCCCTCAAATCTCCCAAGAGCAAGTCCACAAGATGCTATATAAGGTTCATAGGTAGTTAAGCTTGCAGTCCAGATACTATTGAAGAGCCTAGCTCAACGTTCCAGTTGCCCCAAAGCACTGGATGGTTAAGTGACTTGCTCAAGGTCACACAGTAGGGAAATGAGATTTAAGGGAATCAAACTCTGTACCACAGGAACAAGGCCAAGACACTACTTCTATGGGCCGTACAACAAGTCAGGCTGCCTATTGGTCAGCCTGAAACATGACATGTCTTGCCCACTGTAGATGCTATTCAGTGTCACCTTCAAAACTGTCATGTCAGATGTACGGAGGACAGCAAAAGTCACTTCCTTGCACAAAGGTTGCATTTCAATTAATCTGTGTCATTATAGACCCATAGGATTGACCAGTTTCAACAGTAAGTCTGTGGAAAGGATAATAGTGGAAGAAATAAATACGGATATAGGTAACATACAGACTCTAGACACAAGGAAGCTCATATTTGTCAAGGACAGGTCCTGCGTACTAATCCTGGCTGATTTCTTTGAAAACATTGCTGTCACAATGGATGAGGACAAACCAGTAGACACCACATATTTAAACCTCACAAAGCTGTTCAACACCATCTCAAACTCAGGTACCATAGCTAAACTCAGTGAGCAAAATAAAAGTCCCTTTGTAACTCTCTGGATAGCAAACTGGCTCATACACAGACTCCAGGAAACAAAGCTAGGTAGATTTACTCCTTTCAAAAGACCTGTCAGAAGTGGTGTACCTCAGGGTTCAGTTCTTGGATCACTACTCTTTGGCATTTACTTCTAAAAGACTAAAACTAATATTAAGTGTTTGTGAGTGACCAGGTTTGTAGATGACTGCAAACTTGATGCTATCATAAAAACCACAGAGGCCATTATAGTTGTCCAAGAGGCCCTGTCCCAAGCAAACAGCTGGTATCAAAACCATGGACTAAAACAAAATGTCAAGTAATGGATAACTGTATCCTTCAGCAAGCATGACTCCACTTGTAACTTTCACATTGTCAAATCAGCCATGAAAACTGATCTTATAATCAGAGATCCAGCAACCTATACCAACAACAAACTGCCCTTTGATCACCATGTATCAATTATCATAAGGACGTCCTTTCTTATTGCACAGCTTATATTTGAAGATATAGCATCAAGGTCCAGGGAAGTAATCATTCCACTGTACTCAGAATTCATTAGGCAGATCATTGAGTATTATGGTCCTTTCTGTATATGCTTTTCTAATTGGAATGACCACAATGCTTCCTCTCTAAGAAAAGTAAAGCCAAAATCATAATATATATACACAGACTGTCTGAAAGCCTTGCCCCACTTCTCAGTATCATACAGGCTACTGCAAGTTGACCTCTGCCTTGTATATACAGCCCCAACAGACCCTGTTCTGTCAGACCTATTACACATTCACAAATCCAGTGGTGGCATAAACACCTTCTCAAGGGATTTCAATCTCTTCTGCAGCATAAGTAGAACATGTTGAAAGGATAGGTATGTATCACAGAGAATTCCACTCATCAAAAACTAAAGTACTTCCCTTACTCTATTCAGATATGAAATCTGGACGAAAAAGTGGCAAATCACAATCTCACCCCTGGTTTACCAGCCTTGTCCATTATGTATAGGGTGATGTAAATGTTCTACCAGATCTGGATTATTTATACTTAAATTAAAGGGGCTAAGACATCATGATAATGCAGGGTTAGGCTTCTAACGATCTTCATGGATCAATAGCCTAGAAAGTATCTGTGAACTTAAGTATTGCCTCATCACCTCTTTCATAGCTTGGGTGTTGACTGCCCTCTCAGTGCCCCAAAAAGATCCCACTCTTTCAACCCTTACAGAACTGCCAGTCACAGCTGAAAAGCTTCAGTCCTTTCTTATTAATACCTATTTGGTGTGGAGTGTCACACCTCTAGCAACCTAAGCACATCTTCAATTACAGAGCACTGTCTGAAAAATAAAGTTAAAAAGCATAAAATGAACAAATATAAATATTTTGTGAACAATGAAAGGTATTAAAACTGTACAAATAGCAATGTGATTTGTAAGAAATCTGCTTTAAGCAATCGTAGTCGCATTCATAGTCTTTTCCATAAATACTGTAATATATATATCTATAATTTTATTTGAAGTATGTGGGATTCTAGGGGGTTCTTTAATTGTACAGTATAAGAGATTTTATTTAGCATTCAAGAAGTTCTCACTATATTCCAGGTATCCATTTTTTTTTTTTTGAAAAATGTTTCCATTAATCTCAATGAGGTATCACATTTACACAGATTGCATGTTGAAATTAACTTTTTGTAGCCTATGTAGGTTTTATAAATGGGCTGTCATGTGAATGAGTTTTATACAGTTTGTTACATTGAATCATCGTACTATAAATCAGATGTCATTAATTTTTCTACATTCTAACACAAAGTTCCAAAGCACTAAAAGAGGAAAAAAAGATTTTGTTGGGTGCAAGTCCCCCTGACTCCCTTATGTGTGTGGCTTGCTCATCTATATCCCCTTTCTTATGTGTGTGCATGATTTTGTGTGTGTGTGTGTGTCTCTCTCTCTATACACACACACACACACACACACACACACACACACACACACATATATATATATATATATATATATATATATATATATATATATATATATATATATATATATGTGTGCATGTTTGTGCATAGATAGATATAGATAGATAGGAAGATAGCAAACACCAGTGACAAAAAAATTACTGCAGTTTATCCTGGTCCTACACAAAATAAGTGGATCAACTTTTGGAGAATAGTGATTAAATTATATGCCTCTTTTGCACAAAATGGACTTATCAGAATGAAGATTATACAATGACTGGCCATTAACATTCAAAAGTGTGTACACTGATTTGTCAGCCCAACCAGCGCGCCCGTTGTAAATCAAGCATATACCAATTTAAAAGTCCAGTCACCTGGACTTTCTTCTATTAATATATGCTACATCTTTTCAGTTTTCTTGACCTTTTAAAAAAAAATAATAAATTTTGAAGTCAAGACATTTCAGAGATATGAAAGAGACAGGTAAAGAAATACAAAGAAAATCAGGTATGTTTTGCAAAACTAAACAAATGTACCTGATTTTTCTTGTATTTCTACCCTGTCTCTCTCAGACCTCTGAAATGTCCAGATTTCAAACTTTATTTAAAAAAAAGAAGAAGACGAAGCAACAAATTCTTGATTTGGGGCCTTTGTCCATGATTATTTGTGAGTTTGTCCTCGATTTTGTGTATCCCAGGTGGAAATCTATGAGGTGCAGGTATGTCCTATTAGTAGTGACTGTAAACACTGGTTAGCTAACTTGCTGATAGTCAAAATGTCTACAAGTGCATGTGAGAGGATACAACTCAGGCCTAAAGTTTGAAGTTTGCTAACACCATATATCCGTAATCTTCTCTGCTAACATTCCTGACCCTTTGAGTTATTAGCTGTAATAAGCGCTGCACTATCCATTGTTTCAACTTTTTAACAAACAAATCAAAATACATTAACATTTTATGCACTTGCATAAGGGGCATCAAATAAAAAGACGTTATGTCTTACCATAACGTTCCATCTGAGTTGTCGATTTTTATCTATTCTTGACTTTTGGGTGTTGGTTCCATTCCTCGGAACTGCTTCAGCCATTATACAACTCATGGCAGTCAAAAATCTCTCAAGCTAATACTCTACCCACAATTCCCCTCTCCCATTTACCAGAGATCGAGTTTGCAGACTTATAGAAAGCCAGAAGAACCATGAGCCCATATGAAGAAGGGTTTGTATTATATGATCGAATACGCAATCCTTCAAATGCATCTTGATCGAACTGGAAAGCACAAAATAGCAAAATAGTGAAACGACATATAAGTGATTTCTTTCCCTGGGAGAGAAATCACTTGGCTGCCTCCATTACTTTGCCATTTTCGTCACTGTAGTGCGATCTTGGAGTTAGTATATTTAAGTAGGGGGGTGTGGTGGACATAACCCCTAACATTGAGGGTGTGGGTAATGTTTTGATGTTTTTATTTTTATGAGTTTTTTTGTGGGGAATAGCGATTTTTTTCCCTGGGAAAAAAATTGCTGTTCTGAGTGTTTGCGATTATAAGCTTTCACTTACATGGGGTCGATAAATCAGCGTTCACTTTTTTAGGGGTTTGCTGATTTAATATAGATCCATGAAGAAGCCACATCCAAGGTGAACTCTAACAAGGCACCCAGGACAAGAGTTCACTCCTCCAGGAATTCACAGGATGGGGAAGGAGGGTGGGATGCCAAGAATAGATGAAGATCGACAACACAGATGAAACAATATGGTAAGACATAACTTCTTTATCTGATGTTGTCAATCTTCATCTATTCTTGACTGTTGAGACCGAGTCCCCAGGTACTTTAGATCCTGAGTGGCCCTATGGAAGGATATTCCTGAGAGCCATAGAATCAAAGGAAGCTCTTCCCCTGAAGATAAGATCTAATTTGTAATGAGTGATAAAGGTATGTGGAGTAACCCATGTTGCTGGCTACTTTCTTGAGAAAATGCAGGCTTAGAGGGAAAGGCATAGAGGAGACCAAGGAGCAAATCGAGGAGAAGATCGTCCCTTGGTGACTACCCTTGAGGGGGGATCAGGGCTTGTGCACTTGTTTTTTTAGGGTGATGTGAAAAGGTCACATCAAGGCTGGCCCCAGCAATGAAAAATCTTTCTCACTATCTCAGGATTGAGAGACCACTCATGAGGCAGTAGAATGCATCTACTCTGTTTGTCCAATACCATGTTTGAACTCCCTGAGATGTGCATTACTATCAGAAAGTGGTTGGAAGAATTAGTCCATTGCCACATGATCAGGGGCACTCAACACAGGGTATAGGACTTGGTTCCCCCTTGTTTGTTGATGTACCAGACCACAGATATGTTGCCTTATTGGATTTCAATAGTCCAGAGGGAGAGGACAGATTGAAAGGCTTGCAATGCTAGAAGCACTGCACTCAACTCTAGGACACTGATATACAGGTTGGCTTCTATTAGAGACCAAATGCCTTGGATTGTTCTTCTCAGATAATGCCCCTGTACCCCATCTCAGAGGCATCCATGGTCACTATGGCCTTGGGATGAGGAGGGACAAAAGGACTGCCTACTTAGATTTCCTCAGATTCCATCCACCAGGATAGATCTTTTCTGCAGCAGCTGTTGATTAATATGGGGTAGTTTACTGGATGAGTTAGAATAGACCATTGTGATGCTAGAAGCCATTGTAGTAGGTAGATGTGGAACCTCTCTAATGGAACTAGAGTGATGGTTGCTGCCATGGACCCCAATGCTTGAAGTACCAGAAGTGCTGGAACTTTGTTTTTGTAAAGAATGGGATGCACTTGGGATTTTATCTTCTGTAATCTATGTTGGGGAAGAAAGGCTATGCCAGAAATGGTGAGCAGACAAGCTCCTATGAATTCAAATCTTGTGAGGGGCTTAGTTGAGATTTTGTTTCACTGATGGTGATTCCCAAGCTCAGGAACAGATGCAAACTGAATTCTGTTGTTAGAAGTAGTAGATGCCTGGTGAGAACGGTGATGAGTCAGTCATCTAGATATGGAAACACCCGGAATACATGCAGTCTCAAATGAGCTGTCACTACTGCCATACATTTGGTGAACACCCTTGGGGATGTGGTGAGACCAAAAGACAGCACACTGAATTGAAAATGACTGGTTCCCAGCCAAAAGTGGAAAAAAACTTCTGAAGCATTTGTCCATTTTTATGTGGTATTACATGTCTTGAAGGTCTCTAGATCACATCCGATCATTTTCCTCCAAAAGGGGAAGTATAGATTGAACCATAGCCATCCAGAATTTGGACTGTTGACAAATTTGTTTAGAATGATGAGATTCAGTATAGGTCTCCAGTCTCCTGTTTTTTTTGGCACTAAAAAGAACCTTGAGTAAAATCTGGATCCTACCTGGTGTGACAAGACTTCCTGGATAACTCTTTTTTGTGGCAGTTTTTGGATTTCTAAGGTTGCTTGGTCTCTCTGATTGGGTGGAACATCAGGGAGACTTGTTAGTCTAGGATAAAGGGTGAAGGGGCTAAAATAACCTCTGGTAATAATTCTCTGAACCCAAACATCTGTGGTTATCTGTCACCAGGCTTTTGCATACAAAGAAAATCTTCCCTTGACCACTTCCTGAGGTAAGAAATTGGGCCCCCTTTCAGGAGTGCTGGTAGGGCTAGCCAGAGAAAGAGTCTCTGGAACCCTGATTCTGTGGGCCACCTCTGCCTTGGAGTCAATGTCTTCCATTAAAGCTCCCCTCTCTGCCTCGAGGGGAGCTCTCACCACATGTGTCTTGAAAAGGCCCTTGAGACTTTTTGAACCACAACGTCCCACTACTCTGATTCCTAGAGTAGGATTGTTGGGGGGGGGGGTGAAAAAATATATGCCCTCAGCA
The DNA here is from genome assembly GCF_019279795.1 of Protopterus annectens. Classification (NCBI taxonomy): domain Eukaryota; kingdom Metazoa; phylum Chordata; order Ceratodontiformes; family Protopteridae; genus Protopterus; species Protopterus annectens. The sequence continues at coordinate 1,126,744,222 of NC_056732.1, forward strand.
GATAGGGTCTTCCTGTCTTTCTCACACCTGGCTAGAGGTTCCTTAATTTTGGGGCCAAACAAAGAAGATCCACCAAAAGGAGCATTGACGAAGGAAGACTTGAATGGCTCCCCAAACTCACACAGGCACATCCAGGCATGTCATCTGATAGCAATGCCTGAACCAGCTGACCTGGTCATCCCTTTGGCTGCATGTGAAATGAGCCTCATGGACGACATGGTAGCTAACTGGGAGACCACTTTTTTTGGACCTTATCAGATACAGCACCTGCTAGGGTACATGATAGTTCTTTGATCAGATCCATCTGGAGCCTAGTAAAATGTGCCAGTAAATTCAAGGACCTTAAGGCAAACTTCAGTGATGCATAGACCCACTTTACAAATCTGTGCATTGCTCTATACTCTTGGTTAGGGGGATGAACAGAGGCACTTTTCTTGGCGAGTTCCTTTTTGGTGGCCGCTGCTACCAACATGGCATCTGCTGCTAGCCCTTTAGCCCAGTGTTGATGGTCCTCACTTGCAGAACGGATCTTATCTGGTATCCAGGGAATAAGTTCTACAGAGTCAGGAGATTTTGAAGCCTGCTGACTGATCAGTTTAATGAGATCATCATTGAGAGGGGTTACCCAGAAAGTAGATGGGCGAGAATCAAAGGCTTGCAAGTACACAGACTCCTCAGAGGCAGGGTCTTTGGGCTTCCAAGAATCCACAAAAAGTGAAGTGAACCAAACCAATAAAGCAAAAGTAATGGAATGGATGAAGACCAGGAAG
>NC_056732.1:1126749991-1126804991 GCF_019279795.1 Protopterus annectens
ATATAATCATTCCTTACACCAATCTAGGCTTTCTTCGCTCATCAAATAGGCTGCTTGTCCAAACAATCAAGTCCTATAATTCAGGGAGAGATTCACTGTTTGACAGTGCCATAGGTAAAATATGCAACTCCTTCCCTCCCAACCTTACTCTTACTACCTCCTTAGCCCAATTCAAGAAGAGTCTAAAACTTCATTTTAAGTCACTCTGGCTTTGTCCATGCTCCAGCCCTGATTAGCTCTTTTCCTTTAAACCAGGGTATAAATTTCTTCTGGCTCACCCTAGTAGAGAAGCTAAACCTTTTAATTATGGAATTGATTTAACTCTATACTTGTTTGATTGAATCTGACCATAAAAAGACGCATTTAAATCATTTTGTAAATGTTCACCTGAGGTAAGGGGCCTGTAACCCCAATAGGGTCTATGTATAGAAACTAAACTCATAATCTATATTTGTCATATCTTAAGCTAGCATGTTTGTAAAAGTCTGTAGCAGAATTTCTGTATTTGTTGTAGCTATATCTAGGATGTTTGTAGAAGTCTGTAAAATTGTTTTCCTCACAAATATTTTATTATATGTAACATTCTGCTAATGTATCTATGTTGGAGCTTTTCTCCCCAGGCCGCCGTTGAAAATGGACATGTATCCAGTCAGACAATCCCGGTCAACAAATGTAAAATAATAAAAATAATAATAAATATATATGTGTGTATATATATATATATATATATATATATATATATATATATATATATAATTATTATTTTTTTTTTTGCTCAACTTTGCTTTAAAGGGGAAACTATACACAAAATATTAATACCTGTGTCTTAGCCACTTTTTTCTCATAGGTGACAAATTAAAATTAATTATCCAGATGTTGTTGTGTCTTTCAACTTTTCCTGGCTAGGGGTCGCCACAGCGGAACTCCAGTCCGCTAATGATTGGCAGTAGATTTTTACGTGCTGAGTTGCCAGCTCTGACACACAACCTTCAACGAAGGTACGCCCATTCACGCATGTCTCCATGCAGAAAATGCTCTAGCTGAGAATCGAACTGGACAGCGTCTTACTGTGAGGCGACAATGCTACCGCAGCACCAACACCGCAGTAAAATTAATTATCCAGTATCCGGATAAATTGTAAAAATATACATTCAATCAATTACTAAATTTATTAACATGTTTATATCACAGTTCATTATTAATTATATTAATTTCAAAATCAGAAGAGATATGTTTTTCCTAAATTAAATGTTCAGATATTGGCAGAATCTAATATTATTACAGACCTGATCCAGAATGACAACTTTGTTAATATCATTAACTACTATAAAATTGTATGCCATCAGGCATTTTTATGTCCCTCAGGGCATCACACCAGTTCTACCCCTCCCCCCAGTAATGCATGCTAACCCTAACTCTAACTGTATACCTTACCTTAGAAATTCTCTTTTCATAAAACTACCATCACAAAAGACAGCGTGATCTCTCACCACTCATACATACACATACACACACAACACTAAATCTATTATTTTACCTAACCCTTAAGCTAACCTTAACCATCAAACTTGCCCCTACACTAAACCTATACCCAGAATCCACTGAAATAATCCTTTCTCTAACTGTAACACACATATACACACACTAAACCTATCCCGTTACCTAACCCAAGTGCACACACACACACACACACACACACACACACACACACACACACACACACACACATATGCACACACACATGGGCACGCACACACACACACACACACACACACACACACACACACACACACACACACACACACACACACACACACACACACACACACACACACACACACACACACACACACACACACACACACACACTCATTCCCCAAATAAGCATCTGCTTACCTTTGTCAATAAAATGCACAGTCAACAAAAATGTTGATGGATCAATATGCTTTGTTATAAATAATATATCTAGCCTGTGTACTGGGAGAGACAGAGAGAGGAATTGCATTTAAAGGCTCAGGGCAGCTCACCTGTCCTGGCAGTGGGAATGCTTATTTCCCTGAGGCCTACATCTGTCATGGAAGTGTAGGCTTGCCTAACAGCAAGGATCATAAACATGATGATGTGCTTGGTCTTCTCATAGCAGTGGTGGCAACTATCAGGATATGTGTGTGGGGAAGTGGACAGGTATCTGGGAGCACATAGAAGGGTATTCACTTCATCCACTAGTGTTAGGGTTATGTAAATCGAAAAGTACTCTTTGCCCTTGCCCAGCATGATGTGGCTGCCATTGTATGAAGGAGTGCCTTGTATTTTCTTGGTTTGGTGACAGTTAAGGTCTATGTTGAAAAAAAGATTGCCTCACTACTGTGGGGAGGTGAAGCTTGATGCTTAGTTCTTTAGGATAAGGACATTCAGTAATGACACAGGCTAAAGATATGTAAATGTAGGGGGCACAGAATTATGACTGTCTGTTTGCAAGATTGCTTCCTCCAGTCTGTTCTCGCTCACATGCAGGTAGGACCCCTTGCACTGGATAATGAATGTAAATCTGTGTGGGGGACTGATGTTTATCTTGCACAGACAGAAAAAGCAATTAGGAAAAAAAAACATCTCTCATAAAATAGAAAGGCTATTTATGAAGGGTTGCCTTGTTTCAGATCTAATTTTGATTTACTATGAACTTTAACAGCATATCGATATAAGTAGTACCACTCTGCACCAAGGCAGTTGTGCACTCAGAAACTGCTTTTTAAGATGAATGCATCATGTTCTTTAATGTCGTAGCTGTGTGGATACCCAGAGATTGTATTCATGAAAATATTGCATAGCTTTCAATAGTATTTGTATCTTTGCACTCTGGTTTTCATATATCAGATTTTATATATATATATATATATATATATATATATATATATAAATCCTAGACATTCCTTCAGTTTAATAATTACCTTAATCATTGTAATTTCCCACACAAAGCCTTTTTATTTATTTTTTTATTTTTATTTATTTATTTTTTGGTTAGGCAAGATGTATATTTTAGGTATTCAGACTGAAGACATTGTTTCTGTAAATGTGACAACAACATTTTAATTAAGTTGTGCAGGAGAAGTGTAACTGCTTTCTAAATCTCTCATATTTTCACACAGGAGAGCTGAACACCAATGACACATTTAAAAACAAAGTTGCACTTTGCTATGAAAGGTCACCATGCCTCATGAAATTGTGAACTGTACAATTAGATATGTTAACATTTGTTCGAAGTTAAGAATTAAATGGCAATTTGCCACATTCTCAAGATCACAAAACTAAGTGAAAACTGGAATTCTATACCTTGGCAGATGACAAGTTCAAGGATTGCACTATTGTGGCAAAGCCCACTTGGAATGCACAGAAGCCATCTGACTTCAACTCTTCATGTGAAACATTTTAGGGCTCTGTGAATCCTGAATGCATGAGAAAGTGTCCCTGGATTAGAAGACATTCCTGGATGATGAGAACAAGAAACATGAGAAATATTGAAAAGAAAACAAATGCAGTGCTGCTAATGTCTTGGTCTGCAATCAAAACGAGATGTTAATTAGTTGCGTTTTTGTAAAGTCAATGTGGTATATGCCTGCAAATTCACAGTGCTTTGTAATGGGGTAATTATATAAAATATTAAAACCTCCTTAATATAGCATAGGTTACTATATGAAACAAAACTAACATTAGGAATGCACATTTGTGATGCTTGTAAGTAAGCTGGAATAAGGTGCACATAAACTCAAGCATGTGTTTTTAAGGACTGCATTCATGTGTTTGAAAAAAACATTTACAGTTACTTTGTATATCTTTTGCTGCTATAGAAAAAAGTCAGCAAAAAAACTTTTTGGGATTTGTTTTTATTATGTGCATTTGCAGTCTACTTCTTTGGTAGGTATTAATGTTTGAACTGTTATTGTCTTCTTGTCATGATCATACTCAGAATTTTAGATGAAAATGGAGCCTTAATAGATATAGAAGGAATGCAAAAAACAGAACAGGTATGAATAAGGCTATGGCACGCTTTATTGACAAAGTAGCATCTATAATAAAAGGCTTAGAAATTCTTTTTTTGATTTAGAAGAGGGGGTACTCTATGTGTAAGCAAAGCTAAAAAGCGTAGGGTGGTCTAAATTTGCTTTGTGTACAATATACTGAAACGTATAATATAAATATTGCTTTCAAACCCAGATCCAATTTATGTGGCTTTGGTTCAAGATCACTGTGAAACAACAGAGTGTTGTCCAGCTGCTACATTAGATAATAACTGGCAAATAATCACATTTTTAATTAGACTGAGTCTGTTACACTCCTAGGAAAATGCATCTCTTTTAAAGCACAGAAATGGATTAGACATTCCAAAATTCGGTTTCTCTGACTGGTCCTGCAAGTTATTGTGCAAGATACTAAGATATCACTGGCATATTGTGATTTATGTACAGCTTCCTTCTGCCATCTGCCCTGTACAACTGGAGTAACATTTTTCTGGGTGAGAGTCCTGTCTAGTAAGTTTAGCTAGTCCATGAGAATCAGTTCATGAAAGGCAGCTATGAATAGTTTCATTTGACTAACTGCAACAGCCAATAGGCTTCTACATATCTGGCCTACTCGAAGTCCTAACGTTTTACTACTTCTCTTGGTTAGAAAGAAGTAGCGCTATGGCATAATCTGCCTTAACTACTTTATTCATATCTTGATGATGAATAATGTACATAGGTATAATTCAGATGCAACAGAATGGAGGCTGTAATGAACAGTGGTCACACATTCCATTAATTTATAAGCAGCACTACTTCAGTGAGCACCAACAATCATAAGATCGATAAGAATCTTGACTTGTTTGTTTGCATGTTTTTTAACAGTTTAACAAAATTAAATTAATGCACATCTCCATACTTGAAGCGTTAGCACACATATAGTTCTGCATAACCACTACCTTCTGCCATAATTGTTTTTACCTTGGTTGCTAGACAGCATCCTAAAGGATTGCTGACAACGACTTTTTGGGGGGAGTGGAGTGTATCACAACTTTTATTTGAGCAGCTTACTGTAACAGCCACATGTGGACCACCTAGTGTTCTATCATTTGCTGATTTTTTTCACTATCCAGTCATTATATTATGAAGCATCACCCCAGATGTAAAAACTGAAGAGAAGAAATAGGTCAGCTCCTCTTATCAACACTTTTTGGTTTCTTTTCTCTTTTCCACTGTTTGACAAATTATCTTCTGGAGACCAGTGTCATAGCTCTACTTCTTTGTCTTCAGAGGATAATTCTTCAGACAGTGGAAAAGAAAAAAGAACACAAAAATAGTATTAATAAGAAGAGCTGACCTATTTATCAATGCTAAGGTCACCTTTATCATAACGAATCATGCACCTTTTTAACAATGACTGTCGTAGGATCTTTACCTCGCATCCACTACTCGTGGCAACATGTGTATCCTAACCTGATGTTATGCACCAGAATCCACTATCCATTATGAACCAACAGCTGCATATTCTCCTGCAACCAGGCAGTACGGCCTGTAAGCCCACTGCACTCTCCTTGCTGTAGAACTTGAGTCAGTTGTACCACCATATATCTTAACATAATCCTGCTCACTCATCCATATCAATTTGTACTAGAACTCTCAAAATGTGGGATGCACTAACTTTTTGTGGGAATTTCAGCTTTGAAAATTCATGTGGAAAATCAAAAAAAAAAAACATGGTGATCTCTGCTCAGTGTCAGTAGTTTAGTATGGCATGGCTTCATGCCCAGCTGTAAGTACAGCAAAAAGTTTGCTTTCTTTATGCTTTACACTGTCTCAATGATCAAAAGCATCCACTGTTTTACTTGTCTCTCCATGCCATGCTGTAGATCATGTGAAGTTTTCATCCCTATGACCTTTGGTTCCTTACACGTAACCCATCTCTTCCTTTTATTATAGATGCATGGACTTTCCCCACAGAAATATAACTAAAGTCACATTGAATAAATTAACCAGCATCACCTCAAACACTCACAGAATATGCAAATGTAGGAGGAAATGTCTTGGGTCACCATATAACATCAGACTCTTATAAGAAAAAACAGTTTTGGATTATTATATGACTTAAGCCTTGACCCAAAAGGAAAAAAAAAACAAGCTATACTTTAAACAAATGACTGTCTCTTCAGTATATGGAGAGGTAAAATATATGTACATTTCAATCTTCTTTCATTTGCCATTCCACATATAATATATACACCCAGCCTTTGGATGATCTTAATCAATGTGCATGCCTGCAGAATTGGCAGGTGGCTCATTTTATGGAAAACTGTAAGAAAGAGCATTATTCTCCAGACAGCAAATCACCGTGCTGTTAACAGAGACAAATGTTTCCAAAAAATAGAACAAAACCAACACAGCTAATGCTGTAAATAATTTCCAGCACCTCATTGGGGGGTTGCTTCTCAGGTTCTCTAACTGTATCAATGGCAGAGAAAACCTCAGTCACACCTACATAATCTTTTATCTCAGGCACAAACTGAATATACATTTATCTCCTAGAAAATATTCTGGCAGTCCTTTCCTGAAGTTGTAGTCAAAAGTGGATAGTCATTTTCCAGCATTGGCACCCATACTTTCTCCATTGTAGTCCTATGCATGGATGTTATCTATACCTCTTAACCAAGCTGCAAATGATTCTATAGCAAACATGAATTATACTACTGACAGGGAACATTCTTGCATTTGTGTCGAGTTCTTTAATTCCAAATAGAAGGGTAGAACACCACCTGAAGCATGGTTAACTCTTTAACATTGAGTGATACATAAAAGATCCATATGGCTTTTAAAAATTCAGTGTATATATGAAAAAGCAGACACATTTATCCTTAAATAATCATGTTCTGCAGAGTCAACGTTTATGTCAAAATCTACTGAAAATGATACTTGCATGCACATACACAACTAATGTATTTTCTGTGTCAGAGCTGTCAACATTTGTGCTAGAATCTACTGAAACTGATACTTGCATTCACATACATAATCAATTTTTTTTTGTCTGTGGTCACAGCTGTCTTGCTATTTCATGCACAATATTTGAGGTGCATTTGTCCACTTGCTTAATAAATCATGACCTGCATGAACTAGTAACTTGGCACAAGGTTTTACTTCTACATTATTGAACAAAGTGAATTTTTACAGTCAAAGACTAAAGATTCCTTTTATGGTTTGAGGAGGATTGAAAGTATGAAGGTACAGGCCGACATGGATATGTTTAGACTTAGGCAATATGTCACGTTTCTTATGCTACACTATGGAGAACTGAGACTTTCTAACACGGGGCAGACCACTCAACTGTACCTATTCTGAAGGTATGTACCTATTTTTAGGCTTGATTTACCCCTTTTCATGATGTGTGCAACTTGGAATCTTAGTATGGCAACTACACCTCAGAGGCAGACAAAGCATTGTGTGTGTGTGTGTGTGTGTGTGTGTGTGTGTGTGTGTGTGTGTGTGTGTGTGTGTGTGTGTGTGTGTGTATAGGTGGGTGTTAGAGAGAGAGAGAGAGAAAGAGAGAGAGAGACTGAAACTTTAGAAGAGGAGCACATGGCCTGTCATAAAACTGAAAGTTTCTTCTTGAATTAAAGTAATTGTTCATTTAACAAAGAAGATAGCTGTAGAGATTGTTCAGATACTTAATGAGAAAGTAAATAACAGCACAAGAGGTGTGTAGGGAGATTAGTTAAATCAACAGATAGATGATAATATCAGATGTTCTTCACAGATGCTAGGAAGTAACTATAGCAAGGGAAATATAAAAATACCAACTTCTTTTGCTGCTGTGGTTGGTAAAGGAGAAAGACAATTATTCTATATGAAAAATGAAACTTATGTACTTACCATAACAATAGGTCCATGCTGTCTGTTTTTTCGTCTGGTTCAACATATGTGTTGTTGGATCAGACAGGATCAGACCTCAGCACTGATCTGGAAGCTTTTACTGTACCAAGGTTCTGACTTCTACCCATAATTCCCTACACTCCGCTGTCTTCCTTCAGACCAAGATTGCCCCTACAAGTACACAACTTTCTTAAATGCAGAAAACATTATAGATTTCATAGTACCAGTAACCAACAGAGAAGGTAATGACAACAGCCAACAGAGCTATACACATACGGGGTGTAAATTCTATTCCACTCAGTCATCTCCAAAATACAGATTTCAGTTTAGAAGAGGGAAGGAGTGAGAGGGAGGTTGAACTGGATGAAAATAAGGCAACATGCATCTGTTGTTATGGTAAGTATATAACTTGTGTATCCAATGTTGTCTATTTTTCAGTTCACCATATAGAACAGATTCTCAAATTGTGTTTCGGGGTGTTATGAAGGAAGGATAATCCTGAGAATAGTGGAACCAAATCAGGAAGATAATCTGGATTGAACATTCAATTTATAATTAGAAGTAGAGGTATAGCTTGTCAACCAAGTTGCTGCTGCACAAATATCCTCAATTGCAAAGGTCGCTACTTCTCTAGTTAAGTGAGCTTTTGGTTGTGATAGCAATGTCAATTTCTTTTTATTGTAGACAAATAAAATGCAATCCGACTAACACAGTGAGAGTGTCACTTTACATACAGCCATTCCTAATCTCTGTTTTCAGAAGGCAACAAACAACTGATCAGAATATTTAAATGGTTTCATTCTATGGAGGTAAACTCTGAGTGGACGATGAACGTCTAGCATATGCAAAGTGTATTCACCTTTGTTTGAAAATTTTGTAAAGAATACTGGTAACTCTATAGATTGATTCAAATTTGCTTCAGATGCCACCTTTGTGAAAGATCAAGTAAGAAAGCTTACTAGAAAATGTTGCATGTCTTGTGTATTAAATGAAACACTGAGGCTAGGTATTCATTCAAGTCATTTATTGTACATAAACATATCATTAGATATGACTGGAACATATACTTAAGCTAAATGGTTACATCAAACACACTCAAATGTGCATCTTCATTTATGCCTGCACTCACTCTGACTGATTATACAAAATGACACTGATCTCGCACATGTTCAGTAATGTATATGCACGTGCTATCTTACTACAGTAGCTGACTAGGTACAATACACACAATGATCTATATTCTCCCTCTTTGATTTGTTCAACATGCAATAGGAGAACAAGATATTTTACAAGCTAGATATCACATCAACATTTAACAACAAATGAACTCAAGTCTAAGTCGCTGTGTATTTTGGGTTGGGTCTGGAAATTCTACCCGATCTGGTTACATAAAAACTTTGACTGGGTTCAGCAACAAGGACAGTCTTTGGGGATAATTTTAAAATTGGAACTTCAGGGATTGCATCTGGATTACTTGAAGAAGGTACACTGTCCTCTGGAATTTGAACAAGTGTAGAGTCATTGGCACAGGTGATCTGCTGTGACACAGGTTCAGAGACTGGTAATATCTTCAATTCCTTCTGAAATCCATTCCTTCAGATTGTACGATGTAAAATCTCAGTTATTCACAAATATCTTTGATAATTCCCACTTGGTCATACCCTTTAGATGTTTGCATTCTAACAATCTCTCCTTGTCTTAATTGTCTGAGAGGTTTTCTCAATTTATCGTAGTACAACTTTTGTGAATGGCATTATTTCAGAGTTGAGTCTTAACCATTCTGTTGTTCTTTGCATTTGGCATCAATAATTGTTTACTGATCAGAAGAGTTATTTTAGTCTGTCTAGACATCTATCTCTGAGCAGGTGAACTAAGCAAATTAACTCCAGTGATGTTTCTGAGATAAAGTAGGTTAAGAAAAACATTGGTACTATCTCTCTTGGATTTCTCCAAGTACTTCGCACTTTGAACTGCATGCACAGTTAGTCCATTGGACTGTGGATACCAACAACTACTAGTAACATGGACAAAGTCCCAAGACTGAGCAAATTTTTTGAACTGCTGACTTGTAAACTGTGCACCATTGTCAGATATGACTTTGTGCAGACTACCATGGACAGAAAAATGTCTCTTCAATTTCATAATAGCAGTGCTGGACTTTAAGTTAGGAAGAAGGTCAATTTCAAACCAATTCAAATAAGAGTCTACTAACACTAAGTAATGTTGACCATTCCATTCAAAAATATCAGTAGCAATCGTTGACCATGGTAATTCAGGAATCTGGTTTAGCTAAAGTGGTTCTTTTTGTTGGTGCAATTTAGTACTGTTACAAACTGAACAAGCTAGAATTTCCTTCTCTATATCTTTTTGACACAGAAGGCCAAAATACTGTGCCTCTTGCCTTTCTTTTGGTTGAATCAGTACCTGGTTGACCATGATGCAAAATGTTGATGTATTCCTGTTGTAATGCTGTAGGAATTACCACTTTAAGACTTTTCATGATGATTCCATCTTCCATCAGAAGTTCATCTTGGTAAGGAAAATACTTTTATATGTCAAGCGGTAAACTGGTTTATTATGCTGGCTACCCTTGACTGATAAAATGTTTCAGCTTCTGGAGAATTGGGTCTCAGGCTGTATAAGTTCTGATTTCATCAAGAAGTGATGAGGAAAACATTTTTATTTCCATGACTCCCAAGTCCCCTTTCTCATTGTTATGCTGTTCTGTTGTTTGTCTGGGCACTCTTGACAAAGCATGAGCGAGGTATAGAAATTTGACTTTTGTATACACAATATTGAAATTGTACTTTCGCAGTTTTAACATCATGCATGACAAGCATGCTGGGGCTGTATGTATTGGCTTTTTTCAAAATAGTCACCAGAGGTTGGTAATCAGTCTCAATTTGGATAGGTTTGCAAGAAATATAATCACTGAACATCGAACATGCGAACATTATTGCCAAAAGCTCTTTTTCTATTTGTGCATACTGCATTCCAGTTTTGGTTAATGTTCTGGATGCATAGGGTATAGGTATGCCTTCTTGAAGACATGCTGCACCAAGACCGTACTTTGAAGCATCACATGAAAGAGTTACAGGTTTGTGAACATTATAATATCTCAATGTGGGTGGACTGGCAATTTTCTGTTTCAGAACGTCAAATGCTTTTTGGTGTTGTTCCAACCAAGACCACTTTACATTTCTGTATGTCAACCCATGTAATGGTGCTGAAAGCTCACTCAGGTTTGGGATGAACTTTCCTAAATAGTTGACCATACCAAGAAAACATTGCAGAGATGTGATATTTTCTGGAACTGCCATCTCAAGAATTGCTGCTTGCCTAGACAGATCTGCTGGTTGTAAGCCAGAACTGGTAAACTAATTACCCATGTAAGTAACTTCTTTCAGTTTGAATTTACATTTCTGAGGATTCAGTTTAAGATTTATACCATGAGCATAGTCTTGAACCTTTCTGAGGTTTTTATCATGTTCGTCTTCACCATTGCCCCCTACAGTAATGTCATCTACTATGATAGCACATGGATAACCAGAAATAAATTACTCCATTGCATGTTGAAATACTTCACTGGTAGAATTTATGGCATTTCAGTAATCTGTATCTACCAAATGGTATACTGAAAGTGGTTAACAATGAAGATTTGTGATCCAGCAAATTTGCCAAAATGAACTTTTTGCATCTAAAACTGAAAAAACAGTGGCATTTGGCTTAACTGCAGCTACTTCTTCTACTGTACGTATCGGATGATGAGGACATTTAAGTACTTTGTTTATGTTTCTCAGATCAATAAATATTCAAATATCTTCTGAGCTTTTCGTATGAGATATAACCATGGAGGATTTAATTGGAGTAAGCACACCTAAATTCACCATTTTGTCAAGTTCTGCTTTTACTCTGCTCTGCATTGCCACTGGCACTTTCCTTGCTGATCTGACAAATGGGCTTACTTCATGGTTTAACTTCATGGAATATGCGACTGGAAGTTTGTCAAGTTCATCTTTGAAAATATCTTCATATTCACTAAAAATATTCTGTGTAAAACTATCATTGTTGTTCAGACTTATATAGTGGACCTGTTTATTAAATGAAATCAATCCCATTCTCAAACTATCTTTAAAGCCTAACAGTGACTGCACATGCCTTTTAATTATGTAAAACTGCAAGTTATAGCTGTTCCCAGCAGAATGGGATGTGAGAACTATTGCACCATCAGTTTGGATCTATTCACCACCATAAGCAACTAGTTTTGCACACTTTGCTGAATCAAGTTTTTTCACCATCTTTTACTTTGGCAAACATTTGTGCTGATGTAACATTGCATTTGGACCCAGGATCTACTTTAAGCTTAAGCTCTACAGGTTAACCATGAATTCAAATAGTACAAAATATTTCACTCTTTGCTGTCAACTGATAATCATCTGTGTTAACTGTTTCATTGATCACAGAGACACCATCATCACAAAAAGTTTGCTCATAGCTGTCTATCTGATCTACTTGCATCTTCAGATGCTCTCATTTAATAAAATGTGCCACTTTAGACTTGCAAAGCCTTTTGAAATTATTCAACTTTTTACATTTGTGATACCGGTGACCAAAAGCTAAACACTTCTCTCATTTAAGTTCATGACTGCCTCTACAATTGGTTAACAATGAGGTTGGGTGTTGTGGCCCCATTCAGTTTATATTTCTTTTTCATCTTAGCTTTATGTCATCCACTATCAACATTCGGACTGGCAGATAATGCATCCATACTTTTCTTATCTGTTAGCATATTTGTATGCTTTTTTGTAAGTTCATGTATTTGACAACAATTCTCTATGGCTTTGCTCAATGTTCAATCACTGTCTAGAAGCAAAATCTTTCTCACTGCATCATTATTAACACTACACACAAACCTGTCTTTTATCAACTCATCTCCGAGATTACCAAATCTGCACATTTTTGCTTTATTTCTTAAATTGGTGATGTATGCTGTTATAGTTTTACCAGGTTTATCCCTTTGAGGGTTACACATTTCTCTAAATTTATGTTTTCAGCACTCAGGTCATCCCATGTTTGAGCCTGTATCAGTATATGGTGGTTCTCCCCCTGCCCTGCATGCAAGGCAGGTGCATACACAAATGAACATTCCCTCTCATTGGCTTCTGAACCAGATAATTTAAGAAGTATGAATGCCATTGTACATGCATCTTTATCAGAAAATGCAGCCTGTATGAAAATATCATATTCTTGCTCAAGCACTCACCAATTTTCAGCAATATTATTATCAAACACCAGCCATTCAGGTCTGTGAAATCCCTCTGCTGTAAGAACAAATTTCATAACTTTGAGGTTCCTCTTTAAAAGAATACAGGACATAATTAAAATGTCCAATGCAAGAACCACCTCAAGGCCCTATCCCTATATTCTGTCTCCTACAGGCTTTTGAGGGGAGATCTATGCCTGGCATACAGGGCATTGTCAGACCCCATTCTGATGGACCTCCTGCATATCCACAAAACAAACAGTAGCGTCATTACCCATTCTAAATACTTAAACCTTGCCTGTGAAATAACTAGGACCTGTTGGAGAGAGAGAGAGATATGTATCCCAGAGACTACCCCATTTATGGAACAAGCTCCCCATCCATGTAAAGCAGAGTTCCTCCCTAACCCAATTCAAATGGAATTTGGACAATTGGATGGGAAACCGGAAATTCATCCCTATTTTGGCACCTATATCTCTAATGTAAACAGATAACCTGTAAATGGTTCATCTCCCAGGCCCATGTTTACACTTATCCAGGGTATCAGAACTTGTCAGAGATTTGGGATGCATAGTTAAGCTTAAAAAGGCCCTCATGGTCATTAGCCTAGTAAACACCTATGAACCCATGAGAAGCTAAAATAATTCTGATGTCTTCTGTAAGAAGTCTGGCATCTCTGCTGTTGTCAGGGCTGGAGAAACCATGCAGTTAGTCTCATGGACTTCTGATCTGGAGGATGCAGTCTGGACAGATGCAAAAGAAGATCTGGGTAAAGATCTAACATCCATGGAGGATGCTGAGGTAGAGACCATAGGAAGGGGAACCATGTTGATCATGTCCTGAAAGGAGCAATGAAGATCACCTTGGCCTTGACTGTCTTGCCTTCTGAATAAATCTGTACATATGGGAAAAGGCAGGAATGCATAAACATCATCCATCTGTGACTATCCTTATGGAGGGATCAGGGCAAACTTAACTGCTGCACTTGTTTTGAGATATGACCCAAAGAGGTTGCTGCTTGGTTGGCCTCAGCGTTGAAAATCATTGTTGCCATTTTTGGATAGACACCACTCATGAAGAGCCAGTATTATCCTGATCAACTTGTCTGCTAGCACACTAGTTGACCCAGGGATATGCATTGCTATGATAAAGGGTTGCAAAGACATTGCTCAATGTCAAACTATCATGGAATCTCAAAATAAGAGATAACAGTGGGTTCCTCTTTGTTTGTTGATGTACCAAACTATTGCCATGTTGTCTGTCTGTATTTAGATCACACCATTGGGGAGGGTATCCTGAAAGGCCTGCAGTGCTAGGATGACTGCCCTCATCTCCAAGAGATTGATGTGAAAGTTTGTCTTCACCCTTTGAAATACCCCTCCCCATCCTAGAAGAGAGGCATCCATGGTTACTACTGCTGTTGGTGTTTCTGGAGGAAAATGGCATCCTTCAACAGCCAAAGGAGATGTCATCTACCATGCCACATGTTGATTGTAGGTTTGAGTGATCCATATCTTGGTATGTAAAGGATGAATATTTTGGGACTATTGAACCACTAGGATCCAGTGAAGCACTCTCATGTTGTACTGGGCCAAAGGAACCATCAGTACTGAATAAGCCATAAGTCCCACAAGCCTTGCTGAGGGTGAAGGGTGATGAAGAGCTCACATTGCCACTAGGTGAAGCAAATAGACCTTGTGCTGTGGGAGGCTAACAATCTTCAAAGATATGTTGAGCTGGTGTATTATAAATTCAGCTTTGTAGGTTGTAGCTGGCATTTCAGGAGGTTTACTGTAATCCCTAAATCCAGTAACAGTTTGAGAAACAGATCCAGGGGGTGTTTGAGAAAAAGCTCTGAGGTAACAGATCATAGGAGGTTACTAGGCTTATGGCCCTGGGGCCCTTACAAGCCTAGCCAAAACTGTATCCCCCAAAAAGAAACCTCAATTAGCACCTGTTACCCCTGTCAATGAGGGACACAGGTGGAACCTCTGGGACAGATTTGTGGTTTCCCATCCACTCATCAAGGTTGCATTTGAAGAGGGTCAGTGAGGTACTCAGTTTGACATGTGTGGAAAGTCTATTCCGGAGATGAGTCAGCCTCTGGGAGACAAACTTGTCTCTCCAACAGGTTTTGTTGATGTTGCATATTAGATTTAGGTTTTTTGAGCAGGTAATATGAGAGGAGTTAGACTTATGTATATGGAGCATCTCTAGTAGGCCAGGATCCAATATTGCCTTGTAGGTGAGACACAGATCACCTCTGAGAAATCTGTACAATACTGAGTAGAGTGATAGTGATTACAGCCTGTCTGCATAGGACAGGTGTTGAAGGCCATGGATTCTCTTTGTGAGGTATCTCTGTGGCCTTTTCAGTTGGTGCAGGTGTTTGGAGAGATACATACCAAACAGAGTGTTATACTCAATTGTTTGCCTAATGAGGGAGGAGTACAGAAAGGTAATAACCTCCTTTTTTCTAGATGCAATCCCTTTACTTATGAGATGAACCAAGTAAAAGGCTTTTCTGACCACTGCCGCTACATGATGGTTGAATGTGAGATTGTTGTCAATCTAAGAACCCAGGTCTCTCATCACAGATTGTGTGCTTAGTGGATTGCTGTTGATGTGGAAATCAGTAGGGGCCATGTTTTTGCAGAACAGTGTGATAATACATTTTTTTTTGGTTTAACTTAAGGCCATGAATTTGGCACCAGTCATTTTTTTGCTGTGAGACCCTCTTGCAGTATGTTGACATAATTTGGGGAGTCAATGACAGCACCCGACTTACAGTCATCCGCAAACTTGGTCAACCACAGGGCTTTTGTCTTTGTCTGGACCTCTGAGAAGTAGATGCCAAACAGTAGAGGTCCCAGGACAGATACCCGGGGAACATCACTTGAGACAGGCCTGCTTTTGGACGTGGAGGCACCTATTTTGACCTGGTGTGTCCCATTGTTGAACTAGTTGGCCACCCACCTGATGAAATAGGGATTTATACCAAGTTGTGCTAGCTTTTCAATGATGCCCAAGTGGGGAATTGTGTCATAGGCCTTCGCCAAGTCAAAGTAAGCTGTATGTACTGACTTTCCCTCATCCTGGGTCTTGCTGACAGTCTCAAAGAAGTCAACCAGGTTCAATAGGCAAGTTCTGCCCTTGATGAATCTGAACTGGTGGGGTCAAATGCTTGGAGACTGCCTATGTCTTTGTTCATAAAATCCATAATAATACACTCTATGGCTTTACAGATCAGACTTGTCAAGCTAATGGGGCAATAGTTTCTGAGGTCAGTAGTGGCACCACCTTTGTACAAGGGGATGACAATGGCAGTTCTCCACTCTGCTGGAATGAAGCCTGTACTTAGGCTGTGATTGAATAGGATGCTCAATGGCAAAGCTAGTTCTTGCTGGAGATGGTGCAGAATACAGTCTGGGATACTATCAGGTCTCATGGAAGCTGTATTTTTTGCCTTGGATAGGGCCTTTAACACTTTATCTATGGAGATGTGAGGTGCGGGACAAGTATTGGGGATGTCAATTGGGCCTTTGGGGGGTGTGAAGTTTGTGCTGAACATATCTGCTAACAGGTTGGCTAAGTCAACAGGATTAGGACCTAAAACATGGCTCTCTAGCTGCCATTATCTTGGTGAACACCCTGGGAGCTGTGGTGAGACTGAAAGGTAGGGCTCTGAATTAAAACCTGGATCCCAAGTTGCCATCATTTTGGTGAACACCCTGGGGGCTGTGGTGAGACCAAAAGGCAGGGCTCTGAATTGATAGTGGTTGTTTCCCAGTCAAAAGTGTTGAAACCCCTAAAGCATTTTCAATATTCACATGATAGCAAGTATCCTTGACAATTATAAAACACACACAACCATTCTTCCTCAATGGGGATAGAATGGACTGAACCATGACCATCTGGAATGTCATCTGTTTTATAAACTGATTGAGATGACTCAGATCCAAAGTTGGTCTTAGGTCCACTGTGTTTTTTTTTGCACTAAAAACAAACTTGAATAGACTCAAGAGACTAATAGGTCTCTGTGGACTGGCTGGATGGCTCTTTTTTCTAACAGCTTATATCTCTCTCTAGTGCTGCTGTCTTGCACTGACCGGGTAGAACATCAGCGGGATTTTTCTCTTGTTCTGAGGTAGAAGGAAAAATGGAATGGAATAGCTTATGGATATTATCTTTAACACTCAAGAATATGTTGCAGTGCTTTGCCAGGCTTGCAGGAGTAGAGATAAGTATTTCCTGGCTGCCTCCAGAGTGCAACAGTGGGGCAATCCTTCAGGGATTTTGGAAGAACTTGCTGGCTCTCTATTCGACCTTACCAGCCATCCAGTAAAACAGTTCACTGTACCTATCCAGGCATATCCAAAGGGCAGTTTCAGGTGTACTCCCCAGTCCAACTGGTGAATCTGGGCATTTTGAGGCAATGTTACAACAGCCTCATGTACACAGACAACCCCTTCCTCCTACCGCTAAAAACTAATACATGCAAGAAATGCAGTTATATAGCCAAACTAGAGGCTAAGCTCTCTCAACCCAAGACTGGATCAGACAGTCAAGAGGAGAAGGGAAATACTTGCATCACACCACCAGTCTTACATAGACCCATTAAACCAGCACCAGCAAAAAACACACATAAATACATGAAAACATACTCAGAGGCTCTAAATAAAAATCTGCAAAACCAAAAGAGACCTCCAAAGCAACATCCAAGCAACCTCCACTCCCCCAACACAAACCATGAAACACATGCTTCACAAAACCAGTGTGCCATGCAATCACAGCCCTAAGGCAAAATAACATACCCAACATACTAGTAATAGGTGACTCTATAGTCAGGCACACTGATGTCCCACTCACTAAGCTGAATAAGGAGAAGGTTACTGTTAGCTGCCTGTTGGGTGCCAGGATCCGCCACATAACACAAGCACTCAGGTCACTCCAGAACAAGTACAAATATGACTCTATCATTGTCCATGTTGGTGTGAATGACCTGAGCCATACCTCCCTGGACTACATGAAGAGAGACATGGAAGAGCTCTCTGATCACATAGCCTAGGGCGGTATGACTCTGACCCTGAGTAGCATCCTGCCCTCACCAAGAATGATACCACGGCATAATGAAAAAATTCTTGATTTCAACAATTGGCTAAGTTTCTGGTGTCATTCAAAGGGGATCCAGTGTCTGTCCACCTGGGATGACATGCTCGACAAGCCACACTGCTTCACTAGAGACGGCTTGCACCTGTCACCCTTAGGCTTTAGAATACTGGCCAAGGCTCTTGCCACCCCCTTAGTGCCTTTTATAGGCAAGGCTCAAAAGACAAACCCACCACCGTAAATAGCACAAGCAAAAAAAAAATGAGGGTAATGCTACTCAATGCCAGAAGTCTAAACCTCAAAATGCACTCTCTCCTGGCACTCCTCAGTATGGAGAAAATCGATATATGTGCAGTAACAGAAACCTGGTTTAAGGCTCCAGAGACCACTCCAGCACAACCAGGCTACAACTCCTACCATACATTTCAGCCACAGAACCCAAACCAAAATACAAAATGCGGGGACGTATCCATATTCATCAAGGATATCCACACCTCCATGTTAGTGGCACAGCACGATGCTTCAGAGATCATCCATGTGCAACTAACATTGGGCAAAACTGCAATTCAAATTGTAACTTGCTACAGATCAACCACCATGTCCCAGGACCCCCATTCCACATTTCAGGAAACACTGGGAAACACGAAGGTCCTACCAAACACCTTAATATTGGGGGATTTCCATTACCCAAACATTAACTGGGAGAACTACTCAAGTACTAATTCCCTTGCCCAACTGTTCCTAGAATTTATAACGTCAAATGCCCTGGTTCAACTGGTAAACACTCCCACCAGAGGTGACAACATATTGGACCTGGTCATCACCAACATGGGTGACTGGTGTTCCACACCAGAGGTCAACCCCTCGCTAGTTAGATCTGACCATAAACAAATCACTTTGGATATCCATTTTCCACCCCCACCCCCGGACAAGAAAACCACCATGAAAAACTTTTCAAAAGCAAACTTCACATTACTTAAAACTGAGGTGGAAAGTTTCAAAGCCCCCATGCTGAAAGATAACACTGTCCAAGCTGCAAAATCCTTTACTAATGCATTCTACGGGCAGCTACAAGAATTCATGGATCATGCCATCCCAAGCAAAACCAAGACTCACTCCTCCAAGAAAAGGAAACCAGTCTGGTGGACTCCTGCCATAAACAAGCTATACAATAGGAGGAAACTAGTACAGAAAAGAGTAAAATCCCAAGAAGGGAAGACATCCCTGATCAGTATCAGCAAGAAACTATGATCCCTCATAAAATCATCCAAGGCGAGATTTGAAAGAAAAATTGCCAATGACTCCTAAGATAACCACAAGGCATTCTTTAGCTATGTCAAGAATCTAAGTGGCAATGCTCAGATCTGCTCAGAGTTAGTAAAGAATGGCACAAAATACACTCAACTGACCGATATCGCCAACATCCTGGCAGACAAGTTCAGCACAAACTTCACCCCCCTCTCACCCCCAAAAGGGCCCATAACCATACTAGAAGAATGTAGAGTCCCTGAAATCAGACACTGAGGGTTAAAACAGCCCTCTCCAAAATAAAAAAAAACACAGCATCAATGGGACTGGACAGTGTCCCAGGCTGCATCCTACACAAGCTCAAAGATGAACTAACCCCTCACCTAAACAAACTGTTCAAACTCAGCCTCTCCATAGGCTACATACCCATAGAGTGGTGCACAGCAATGGTTATTCCGCTCCACAAAGGTGGAGCCTTAACAGACCCCGGGAACTATCGCCCTATAAACCTGACTAGCTTGGTCTTCGAGGCAATGGGGTGCATCATCATGGAACTCATTAACAGAGACATTGAGAACCTCCAAACACTGGACCCTACCCAATTTGGCTTTGTTAAGGGCAGATCATACCTCCTAAACCTGGTGAACTTCTTTGAGACAGTTACCAAGGCTATAGATGAGGGAAAGGTGGCACACACACAGCCTACCTAGACCTTGCTAAGGCCTTTGACACCATTCCCCATTCTGGTATTATAGACAAGCTCACCAACCTGAACATAAGCCCCTACGTCACAAGATGGGTTGCCAACTGGCTCACGGACAGAACCCACATGGTGAGAGTTGCAACAGCTAGGCCTGACTCTAAACCGGTTACAGGTGGCATTCCCCAGGGCTCAGTCCTAGGACCCCTCCTGTTCGGCATATACTTCTCACAGGTATAGAAAAGCACAGGAGGACTATGGCTGACCAAGTTCACAGGGGACTGCAAACTAAGGGCCATAATTGACTCTCCGACTGATGCAGACCTCCTCCAAAAGGGTCTCACTGAGATGGATACCTGGTTTCAAAATCATGGCCTCAAGCTAAATGCCAAAAAGTGCATAGTCATCCCCTTTGGAAAAAACAAAGTACCCACAAACTACCACATAGGTGGTAGTCCCCTAAATACGGATGACATAATAAGGGATCTCGGGACCCAAGTAGATAGTAATCTCACCTTTGATAATCACATTGCCAAAGTGGTTAGAAAATCCTTCTATGTGGCCCACCTAATCACAAAGGGTTCGCATCCAGATCAAAAGTGGTCATTGTGCCCCTCTACTCATCACTCATCAGACCTATCATAGAGTACAATGCCCCATTTGGGATGTACCTTACAAGACACCTGCAACAGCTGGAAAGACCACAGAAGTACCTCACCAAGAGGATCACTGGCTTCAAACAGATGCTCTATGCAGCACGACTGAAGAAACTCCAGTTGTACTTGGTTGCATACCGCCTACTCAGAGGTGATCTCTGCCTGACATACAAGGCCATGTCCAACCTAGAATTGATGGACATGCTCCACCTAAAGAAAACCTTATCCCCTCGAGCCATATGCTCTAGGGATCTAAACCTCACCACAACAATAAATAGGACATGCTGGAGGGATAGATTCCTGTCCCAGAGGCTTCCCATGCTTTGGAACAAGATCCCAATCTACATTAGGCAGAGGTCCTTGCTAACACTCTTCAAAAGAAACCTTGACGAATGGATGGGAAACAGAAAGTTTACCTTGGGGATCACTTCAGTGGCTCTGCTGGACAGATGCACAGAAAACTAATCTAAGGGGACAGTGAAAGCCAACACATTCTGGCTAGGCTTATAAATGCCTTTGGGCAGATAGCCAAGTACCAACCTATGAACCTAAAAGGGACCATGAAAGCCCTGATTATGCAGTACACTTCTGCTCTCAGGTAACATCCATTAGAGTTACCTCACCCTCTGCCACAAAGAGGCCTACCACCTGTAGACTCATGGTAAGGACTCTGTAACTTCTGAAACCACATCTTTTTCCATGCCCTCTGTTGGAAAAGGATCTTTCAGGGTTGGAAAATGGATATCAACTGGAGAGAGAGAGAGAGTGAGAGTCTTACCATCTTGCTGGCTCCTCATTAACATGTATTTAACTCTGGGTCCAAAGAGTCTTGAACCATCATATGAGGTATTAATCAAGGATGTCTTGAAACTTTCCACAATGTCACAAAGACACAACCAGGCATGACGCTGCATAGTGATGCCAGTACCTGCTGCTCTGTTAGTGCAATTGGCTGCTTTACATAACAGATGCATGGCAACACTGGATGTCGGTTGAAAGGTGGTCAACTGGGAGATCACAGGCAGGTTACCCGACAGTGATTTAGAGAGCAACTTAACTAAATCTCTCTGAAACCTCATCACATAGACCAAGTAATTCAGTTGCCCATGAGTAAATGTCACTGATGCATACATCCACTTCCCAAACCTTTCCATTACCATGGATTCCCTGTTAAGGGGATGAACAGAGGAGCTTTCTTCTGAAAGTACTTTCTTTATAGCTGCTGCTACCACTATCACATCTATTAGAGGACCTTTGAATGTTTTCTGTCTTTAGGAGCTTGCAGAACCCTATCCGTTTTTTTTTTTTTTTGTTTTATTTTGTTTTTTTTGGGGGGGGATAGGTTCCACCACATTGGAATCATTCCATGCTTATTGCACCATGAGGTTGATGAGAGAATCAATGAGAACTATGATGTGCTGGAGCCAAAAGCCTCCAAGAACACAGACTCATCAGGAGAAGGATCTTGGTGGACCATCACCTTCTTTGCATCACCAATTTCAGGATTTTGCCAAAAGTGATGTCTTCAGTGGGATCGGGGGGAAGGGAGCTTTCACCTTCATCCAAATCCATGTATTCTGCGACAGATTCTAGAGTTGACTCTATGTGCTTCTGCTTGCATGTCTGTTTTCTGTGAACCAACTCTTGTGGGGAATCAGAGGGTTTGGAATCAGACTGGGAGTTAACGTAGCAGGCAACTTGGGCAGCTTGTGATTCCCATTGACTTTGTCTGTAGATTGATGTAAAGAAGAATAAGAAGAAGCAGAATTCTGCTGTAGTTTGAGTGGAACTGAGCATGTTTAAGGCTTCTTCTACTTAGGCAAGTCAAGGACCCTATGAAAAGCCTCAAATGCTGAGGCCACAAGTGGCTCTGAGAACCTGGTCCCACCCAAAGATGAAAATATTCCTTGGCTCTGACACACCTTGACGCTGAAGCCAACCTTGAATCTGAGCTGTCATGCACTGATGCTTCAAGGAGCAGGGAAGGATCTGAAAACCTCAGTGTCAGAATATCCCCTCGCGCCTCAGCACTGCTGATTCAACTCTGAGTCCTTTGTCAAACTGACAAACTCAGAGCTGAAAGGGAAAGGGATATTGTCAGGATCAAAGTTACCAAGACTGCCAAAGACACCTTGGTGCTAGCTAGAACTGAGGTTACTGATGTCAAGATGGGATGAACCGGTACTGCAGAAATAAGTGTCTGGTAAGTTGGGCTAGTGCTCAGTGTGCTTGCCAGAAATGTCACAGAGATAACCTCAAGTTGAATCTACATTTTAAGGATTTTCCGCACCACCATGACTGTGTGTATGATGCCACCAAAGGTAGACAGAAATCACATTTTTTCGTGCAAGCTCAGGGAGTGCAGTCTTGGGCTGATCAGCTCCAGTAAGAACTGGGCAGTAGGAATGAAGAATCGGCACTGAGAGACTCTTAGCTCCAATGTATGTGCTGCTTTAGGTTTGGGGCTGACCAAAACTGTTGGATCCAGTGATCTTTATGGGGCAATATCAATTTGTTTTTCCACAGAAGATTTCCTTTTTTTTTCTTTGTCAGATTCTAAGGGATATTTCTCTTTGTCCTTATCTTTAATTTTAACCTTGTCAGTTTTCGTTACAGGAGATATGGAAGAACATTTATCTGAAGAAGATGCCCCTGTCTGTGGGGAAAGTAAACCTTTAACTATTAACTTGTCCTTTCTTGATTGTAAAGTCCTTGAACTAAAAGCTTTACGTGATTTCCAGTCTACCTCTAAATGGGCAGCACCCAAACAGTAAACACACACATGATGTGCAGGGGCAACTTGCAGCCACACTGGCTGCATTTTTGAAGCTTTGAACCTCTGCCATCGCTCAATGGACTACTACTGCAGTTTCTAAAACACTAGTTACAACTAGAAAAACACAGCAAAAAACATACAGAAAATCTTTATGCTACAAGAAAAACACAGCAAAAAACATGCAAAAACTCTGTATGCTACAAATGTGGGAAACACAATATTAGCAATAGCACACCAAAATTACTAATCCTAAAAGACTAATAACTTGCTATGCTGTAATATAAAGCATATAAAAAATAGAATATATCTAATTCACTAAGCTATTAATAATCCTATTAGAAATAAATAGACCTGTTATCTCTATAGAACACTGCCTACAAAGCTCTTCATTAGAGAGCAAAGCCCATGGCAGATGGTAGGAAAGAGAAATTGCAATTTAGAAGAAAGGATATTGAAATCTAATGTAGTGCCCAAGTACACATGTCTAATTACTTCAGGTGGCGAATGAGATCTGAGAAAGGGAAGTAGAGTGCAGGGGAATTATGAGTGGGGAGGAGTCAGAGACCTGGTACTGTAAAAGCGTCTATGTTGGTGCTGAGGTCAGATCCTGTCGGATCTGACAACCAATATGTTGAATCAGATGAAAATAGAAAACAATGGATCATAAATGTTATCCATTTATATTATACTGGCCTGCAGGACCTACCACCTAGCTGGTATTACTCATGGGAACAAATTGAATGTTCTGCTGGAATTTCATGCTGCACAAATGCAAATTAAAGCGTCGATAAATATTACCAAGAGAGCCAGTGCATGATATTTCACTGAGTATATTGCAGGTTATGAACTTTGCTTACAATTGCTAAACTGTATGCAGCCTGTGAGCATTACAATAATTTTCAAGATTTAGACTATATGAATGTGACAAAAGAAATATATCAAAATCATTTTGTGAAAAAAAGTATATTATGTTAAGAAATCATGGCACTTCCTGGAATTCATCAACTCAAACGCCCTGGATCAGCTGGTAAACTCCCCTACCAGAGGTGAAAACATATTGGACCTGGTCATCACCAACATGGGTGACAGGTGTTCCACATTGGAGGTCAACTCATCACTGGTTAGATCAGACCATAAACTAATCACTGTGGATGTCCACACCCCACCACCACCCCCAACTAAGTAAACCACAGTAAAAAACATTTCTAAAGCAAACTTCATAGAGGTGGTACATTTCACAGCCCCCACGCTAAAGGATAATGCTGCCCAAGATGCAGAAACCTTTACAAAAGCACTCTATGAGCACCTACAAGGATGCATGGATCGTGCCATCATTAGCAAAACCAAGACTCATTCATCTAAGAGAAGGAAACCAGTTTGGTGGACCCCTGCAATAAACAGGTTATACAATATAAGGATGAAACTAGTTAAAAAAAAAAAAAAAAAGCAAATCCAAAGAAGGAAAGACATCCCTGATCAGTATCAGTAAGAAACTAGATCCCTCATGAAATCACCCAAGGCTAACATCAAAAGAAAAATGGCCAAGGATTCAAAAGATAACCGCAAAGCCTTCTTTAGCTATGTTAAGAATCTAAGTGTCAACTCGCAGATATGCACTGAACTAGTGCAAAATAGCACAGAATATACTGAACCTACTGATATTGCCAACATCCTGGCAGATAGATTCAGTGCAAACTTCACCCCCCTCTCACCTGCAAAAGGGCCTACAACAACACCGGAAAAGTGTAGTGTCCCAAAAATCAAAGACGCACAGGTGAAAACAGCCCTTTCAAAAGCCAAAAACACAGCGTCATTGGGATCAGATGGTGTGACAGGCTGTGTCTTGCATGAACTACAGAACAAACTAACCCCCCCCCCACCTAAACACACTGTTCAACCTCAGCCTCTCCACAGGCTACGTGCCCATAGAATGGCACACAGCAATGGTTATTCCTCTCCACAAAGGAGGGGCCACAATTGACTCTGGTAACTATCGCCCCATAAGCCTGACTAGCCTGGTCTGCAAGGCTATGGAGCACATCATCATGGAACTCATTAACAAAGACATTGGGAACCTCCAAACACTTGACCTGACCCAGTTTGGCTTTGTTAAGGGCAAATTATGCCTACTAAACCTGGTTGACTTCTTCGAGACAGTCACCAAGGCTATAGACGAGGGGAAAGGTAGTTGAAACAGCCTACCTTGACCTCACCAAGGCTTTTGACACCATTCCCCATTAGGGTATTACAGATAAACTCACCAGCCTGAACATAAAGAGATGGGTTGCCAGCTGGCTTACAGACAGAACTCACACAGTAAGAATAGCGGGCTCCAGGTCCAATTCTAAACCAGTCACAAGTGGTGTCCTGCAAGGCTCGGTCTTGGGACCCCTACTGTTCAGCATATACTTCTCAGAAGTACAGGCAAAAACAGGAGGACTATGGCTAACCAAGTTCACCAATGACTGCAAACTGGGAGCCATAATTTACTCTGCGGCTGACACGGACATCCTCCGAAAGGGCTTTACTGAGACGGGCAACTGGTGTCAAAGTCATGGCCTCAAGCTGAATGCCAAAAAATGCATAGTCCTCCCATTTGGGAAAAACAAAATGCCCACAAATTACCATATAGGTGGCAGCCCCCTTAATACAGAAAAGGTAATAAGAGATCTGGGGACCCAGGTAGATAGTAATTTCTCCTTTGACAATCATATTTCCAAAGAAGTTAGGAAACCCTTCTATGTGGCCCATCTAATTACTAAACGGTTCACATCTAGAAATAAAGAGGTTATAGTGCCCCTCTACTCGTCACTCATTAGACCCATCATAGAGTACAATGCCCCATTTGGGATGTAACTCACAAGACACTTCCAACAGCTGGAAAGACCACAAAAGTACCTCACCAAGAGGATTACTGGCCTCAAACATATGTCCTATGCAGCCTGACTGAAAAAACTCTGGCTGTACTCAGTGGCATATCACTTACTCAGAGGTGATCTCTGTCTGACTTACAAAGCCATGTCCAACTCAGAATTGATGGAAATGCTCCACCTAAAGAAATCCAAGTCACTGCGAGCCATGAGCTCTAGTGAGCTAAACCTCCCACAACAATAAATAGAACATGCTGGAGGGATAGGTTCCTGTCACAGAGACTCCCCATGCTTTGGAACAAAATTCCAAATTACATCAAGCAGATCCCCTCACTAACACTCTTCAAGAGAAACCTTGACGAGTGGATGGGTAACAGAAAATACACCCCTGGGATCACTTCATTGGCTCTGCTTGACAGAGGATCATTTAATTAATCAATGGGGTGGCGAAAGCCGACACACTCTGGCTAGGCTTATAAATGCCCTCGGGCAGATAGCCTAGTACCTATCTATGAACCTATGAAAATGCATTTATGGACTTGGGATTTTGAAGATTTCAGTTGCTTTGCACTCTGTTTTGAAACTTGTTTTTACATTATTATCTCATGCTTACTACTGCTCTTATTTTTATCTACCTCTCTCCTACAGTTTAATCATATTCCATCCTTCTTGAACTTCACCTCAATATTGCCTTAGCTATCACTGTTTACAACAAGTAATACTAGCATAGCAACAATCAGACTTATTCCTGTTTCTTGTTCCCATGCCATACATGTATCTCAGAAATATTTACCACCAAAACCATGACATTGATCTACTGATCAGTCATTTCTCTATGATGGCACAAGCTATTCCATCCTATTTTATTTGTTAACTTTCTTTTTTTTCACTTTATATTACTGTCTCAATTTTTATTGTTTATGTATAAACTATTTACTACCTATAGTTACCAAAGTTATGTATCCTTGATTGTTATTGATTTGTTGTATTGTTTGTAATGTGTTTTTGTAATGGAGCTTTTCTCCCTGGGCCTCCACTGAAAAAGGGCCACTGGCCCAGTCGGACATCCCCTGTAAACAAATGTAAAATAAATTAATAAATAAATTATTTAAATAGTAAAGCAATTATGAGGACACAGAGGGGAGATGTGGATTATAGAGGCAAACCCATGACATGTTACGTATTTCTTTTTTTTTTTCTTAATCTTTTTTTTTTAAACAATAAATAAATCAATTATAAAACAAACAAATAACTACTTACATAGGTCCACAACTGATCAACACATCAAAGTTATAAATAAGCAACAATTAATATTTTTCGAGCAAGTCTTTAAGTTTAAGCCAAGATTTATATGAATGTATAATATTAGAAGTTCTCACCTTTATATTATGCAGTTCACTACTGCAAACAAGTTATGTATTTCAGCATTTGGCTAGGGAGTGCCCTAAGTGATTTTGCATAACTGAAATAGCATTTTCATGGGAATGTAAACAAATATGTATTTGTTGTGGGGATATAGGTCATTACTGGCCAGATGGTCACTTCAAACATTCCAATGAGAATAAGGGTAAGACAGAAAGGTCACAGTGAGCAAGATGATCTTAATAATGAATATAGACAGCACGATGGGGACGAAGTAATTGTAACAGAATAAAAAAAGGGATGAAGTGGCCACTGTACCGTACTTACGCATGGGAAGAAGCAGGAGAAGGAAATGATACTCTGGATGGAGAAGATTTTTGGGGGATGACCTGATGGAACTGAAATTGATATCTTGGGAATGTGTTAATAGAAAAGAAAGAAAAGAAAATGAAATGGACAAATAAATACCAACAACAAATATTTTATCTTTAAATTTCAGTAGTTTAAAGGCAAAACAATGGAGTGCACTTATTACTGATCAGGTAAAAAATTAAGATTGTGGCATAGTATGACTGATGAGAATGGCAATAAATAAAAATTGAAACAATGGCATTTCCATTTTGGTGTGAAGAATGATCAGTCATTTTAATTTGGATGGGAAATAAAAATGCAGAATTGACAGAATAGGAAATAGTTTTAGTATTTTTTTTAACTCAGTAACATCTTTATTAAATTATCATATATGACATAGGCAATGTTACATTTATATAAATGAAAATAAACTATAATGACACAATCTCAGTTGTAAACATTATACATTCCAAACTGTGCTGACACAACTGTAGCTGCAAAATTATACACCACTCTTATCATATCCCGTCATTGTTAGTTATTACATAGTTCATTCCAATTCTGCCCTCTTTTAAACCTTGATCCTTCTCTGCATTTATTGTTCCTACAATTTCCATTTCTTTCTAAAGATCCCAGTTCCAGTTGTTTTATCTCTGTTACTATCTTCGCTACTTCTAATAAAGTTGCTTTAGACTTTGATTTCCATTTTCTAGTAATTGCTTTTTTGGGCAGCCACCATAATTAGACTCAACAATGTCTAGGCAATTCGGATTGTGTTTCATAGATCAAAATAATGATTTTTCTAGTTACTCCAATTTGCTCACCCAACATCTCCAACAGAACAGTATGCAGGGATCTTTTAAGTCTGCCACCGCATTATACTCCCAGAAAATATGATCCCAGTTACCTTTTTCTTCCCCATCATACCTCCGACATTTTATGTCTATCTGAGGAAGAATTCTTTAAGTTTGCTTGGGGTATAAAAGTACCTATTGAGTTTAAGAGGGGAAGTTTTTGAAGTATTATGAAACTATATTAAGTGCGGATTACGTTGCTTGTGGTGGGATACTATAATATTTGTGTAGTAACTTGGGTAAGAAAAATAATAATGGTGTAGAAGTACTTAGACAGTTAATAATGTGAGGATTTGAGGTTAGTGGAGAATGTGGAAGACTCATTACAGAGGGATTATAGCAACCAAGATAGATTATTGGAGAGAATCCTTGAGGTTATGCGTGGAAGGCTTTCCAAGGATAATAAAAGGATTTTCAGATGACAAGACCTTAAAAGAAACTATAACAGAGCAGACAAAAGCAAAGGACAGGACAGAGCATTGATATGGTTACTTTAGTTTATTTTTATAGACTGGGAATTAGAATACAATGACAGATTTATATATGAATTGGGTTGAATGGTGGGTGATGTTGAAAACTAAAAGTAGGATGGAATTTATGTGATGTCTTTAATGAAATCAGAGTATGATTTGGAAGAAGTACAAGAAACAGAAAAAAACATGCATGAGAAGATTGAAATAGCGAAGGTACAGGGAGAACAACTGGAGGCAATAAATCTGTGCCAGTTGACAAAGATGAGTCTTGAGAAGGAATTTGGGTACAAAGATATAAATGCAGAGGCAAAAGGGACCATGTCTGAAAATGATTATTTGAAAAGATGAAAAGGAAGCAGCAGTACATGTACACATTGAGTAATATGGAATTAAAATATAGAACAAATATTGAAAGTTTCAGAAGGTTAATTACAGACACAATTTGAATAGGAGAAATAGGGAAGTGACAATGGTAGCGCAATTATGACGTGCAAGGAACTTGTATTTTAGAATTTGAACAGGCTTCAAAGAGAAGTGATAAGGATGTCACGTAATGGCCTAATTGGGTACAGTATGTTTATTCATTTATCTTTTTTGAGCATTTAGATAAAAGGAAGAGATTTTTAGCACTTAAAAACGTTTAAAGAATGGTTAATGAATAGGAGAACCTATAGAAAAAATGCATGAGGAGGATTTTTAAGAAATGAGGGACTGTTGGCTATTTTCTAATTGGAGTCGTATTTCGGTGGTAGGGAGTGATTATACACTTGCCAGCAGAATTTTCATAAACAAAAAAGAAAATAAGTTGACTGAAGAATGATATTATATTGGGATGATGTGAAAAGAAAATATCTTCAGTATTTTCTATGACAGGACTGAGAAATGATGAATTTACCTGAAGAAGAGGGTTATGTATTAAGCATAAATTGGAAAAAAACATTTAATTATGATACATATGAGACAGTTAAAGAGGTATTATGTAGATTAGAAGAGGTTTTGGTGCATATTAACTGTATTGTTTAGGAATATGGTTAGTCTTATGTTGTGCCTATAATAACTGGATAAGTGGGTACAAGGTGTTAAGTTAAAATAGGCTTTCACTAAGTGTGCCTACTGAGTACCTATGTATTTTTTCATGAAAACTGTACTATGGTGGTCACAGACAGCAGCATTAGAAAGATAGTGGTAGCAGCAGTTGCAATGTGATATTATTGTTCCTTCGGTATTAGCATACACAGATCAGCTGATACTCATGATGAGTGATTAGCTGAAACTGTCAGCTGAAAAAAATAGCAAAACCTCTCTCTTATATATTAAATCTGTATCTAACTACTGGCATTGTACCTTCCATATTCAAACGTGCAACCATTCCCTTAAGAAAAGTTAGCACACCTACACAGCTAAATGACTGTATGTCTTTTTAAAATCTTTGCCTCATAACTAAAATCTTCAAAAATATATTGGTTATTATTTCAACATATAAATAGTTATGGACTACTCTATGATCATCAGCAGCATGGTTTCAGAAACTGGTGTTCACAAATATGGGAGACTGCTGAACCCCCCCCCCAACCCCAGTGTGTTGTGTCCTCTCTGGTAAGATTAGACCACAAAACAATCTCCTTCAAAATACAAATCAATTCTGTAACTCCAGGAAATCCGTAACAGTTATAAACTACTCTAAGGCAAACCACCTTTTATTAAGTGATAATCTGTCAAATTTTCAATCCCCCCCCAAACCCAGATGACATAGTAGCCTATTCAGGATCATTTCCAGAAGCTCTGTATAACTATTTCAATGACAGTATAGAGTCTGCTGTGCCTATCAGTAGTAAGCCCAAAATGAACTCAAACAAGAAACCACCTTGATGGAATCCAAAATTAAACAGGTTATATAACAAAATAAAAAGTCATAACAAAGATAGTAAGTGTAACAGTTAAAAAAATAAAAACTGTCTCATCAAACTGAGCAGACAACTAAGAGGACTAATTAAGTCCAACAAAGTAAATTTTGAGGTAAAAAGATCATCCCAGGC
This sequence comes from Protopterus annectens, assembly GCF_019279795.1. Taxonomy (NCBI): domain Eukaryota; kingdom Metazoa; phylum Chordata; order Ceratodontiformes; family Protopteridae; genus Protopterus; species Protopterus annectens. The sequence goes on from NC_056732.1 coordinate 1,126,781,585, forward strand.
TAGGGACAACATTAAGGCCTTCTTTTGCTATTTCTAAAACTGCAATAGCAGTACACAACATTGTGCTGCACTGTTGGTAAATGGAGCCACATTTACAGAACCAGGAGAAATAGCAAATCTTCTGGCTAACAAATCCATTTTGAACTTTACTTACCTCTCATCCCAAGCTGCCTCCCCAGGAAATGCCATCTAACATAAGCCCTCCATCTATCAGTAAGGAGTAGGTCTTAGATGTGCTCTTATAGACCAAGAATACAGCTTAGATGGAACCTGATAATATCCCAGGATTCCTCCTAAATAGCAGAAATGTGACCCATCAGTGCCACTGGAATCATTATTCAACCACAGCCTTTGCACAGGCATCATGTGACAAATGGAAGACTGCAACAGGTATTACTCTGCACAAGGGCGGACGATCAATGGATCACAGGAACTACTATTTTGACTAGTTTCATATACAAAGCCATGGAAAGAATTATTATGGAAATGATTAACATTGACATAGGAGACCTTCAGACACTAGAAAAAACCCAGTCATTTTTTCTCAAAGGTAGGTCATGTGTACTAAACCTGGTGGACTTCTTTGAGAAGGTTATCAAGGCAATGAATGAGGGAAAAATGGTGTATACTACCTATCTTGAACTAGCTAAGACATTTGATACACTACACCACTCGTGCATTAAAAATGACCTCAGAGATTCAGGCATAATCCCCTGTGTAACTATTGGGATAGCAAGCTGGCTCACAGACAGGAGCCAGGGAGCTAAGATTGGCGAGACCACAGCCACAAAGAAGACAGTCACTAGTGGAGTCCCTCAGGGTTCTGTGCTAGGTTTGCTCCTCTTTGACATCTATTTTTCAGAAGTCAAGACAAAGTTTGCAGATGATTGTGAGCTAGAAGTAATCATAGAAACCCCACCAAATACTAACATCTTACAGGAAGATCTAACACAGGCAAATGACCGGTGTCAAAGCCATGGCTTAAAATGTAATGCCAAGAAATTCATAATAGTGCTTTTTGGGATGCTGGCCACCCAGGGAAACTACCTAATCAATAATATACCCCTACAGGTAGACACATTAGTCAAGAACATTGGGCCTTGTGTAGATAGTTAACAGGCTTTCAACCAACATGTGTCTAAGGTAGTTAGAAAATCATTATAAGTCACTCAACTTATAACTAAGGGTATGGCATCTAGGCCTGGGGGAGGAATGTGCCACTGTGCTCAGCCCTCATCAGAACCATCACTGAGTGCAGTGCCCCTTTGTTATGTATCTGACCAGGCACATGCAATGACTGGAATGTCCACAGAGGTTCCTCACAAAAAGATTACAGGGCATAAACTCAATGTCCTATGTAGATTGTCTCAAATCCCTATCCTTCTGCTCTGTTTCTTACAGACTGCTGAGAGTTGATTTATGCTTGGTATGCAAGGCATCCTTGAATCCTGCTCTGATGTACCTTTTGCATATCTGCAAAACAAACAGCACCAAAACTACTACATCTAAGGATTTAAATTTGTTTGTAACTTAAATAGGAAATATTGGACAGACAGTTGTATGTTTCTCAAAGAATCCCTATTCTCTGGAATAGGCTCTCATCCATGTGAAGCAGAGCCCTTCCCTAAACTAATTCAAGTGCAACCTGGACCAGAGGATGGGAAATCATAAATTAACTCCTGGTCTGACACCCGTGTCTCTGGTGGATGCAAGCAGCCATTAAATCATGTCCTAGCTAACATATACTTTTTAAAATTAAAATAACCTCTAAGGTAAAATAACCTGTGGTATACATTTGGGTTGCAATGCTAGGCCTATAAAGACCATTAACCTATGTGATAAACCAAGATGTCACTTGAAAATATTAATATGACATATATAAATGTGACACTGCTATCCCAGGTAGATAGTATTTTGTAAATAATTCTATGTCATTTGTGAATAGTAATATGATTTGCATGTTTGCCTTAAAAATGTAAGAAAACTATATGTTCTGTACTGTGCTTCAAGATTGTAACCACAGTGCACCGTGCTGGGAAAGAGCAGAAATGTGTATAAACTATATGTCAATGCAAATATATGTTTTCATAGTAGAAATTGAGACATACAGAGTTAACTTGCAAAACTCTAAGAAAATAAGTTAAGTAAAGGGTTTTATGATGTGTTATAAAGTTAGTTGATCTCCGCTAAGAGACAGGATGTCTAGGCTAGGGGCTTCTTTCTATTGTCTGGAAACAGAGGTAACTACAGGTTTCCAAGGTAATTGTTTCACGACGTCCAGTTTCAGGCAAGCTTCCAAGAGAGAATTGTCAGTTTCTGAGAGAAGTATTTTTAAAAGGGACATGTTAAAATTTTAATTCCTGCTAGCCTGGGATACTTAGGCCGAGGTGACAAGAATTATGTAATCTGAGATGATTCAGCAGCAATGTGTATTATTAATTTAAGAACTATCTCAGAGAGAAAGTCATGGCATTTTGTATCTTGTTTTGGACCTGTTAACAACTCACCAGCACTTGCCTTGCTCTGTAAGTAAGTTATTTAGAACATGGTATATCTTAGAGATAGATATGAATATAGCAAGATTAGTGTAGATGTTTTCTTTATTTATGTGAGACTGTCCTACAATGTTGTTTTAAAGTATTTCCTGTGATTCTGAACTCTGTCACTGTGTTGCGTTAATGAGTATTGTCTTGTGCTTTTATAATTTATTATTAAATATATTTAAACCTTTTAATTGTGGCTGGTTTGGTGTAGAGATATTTGGAGTACTTGCATGTATTTGGTGATACTGTACAAGCCACTCCTAAATAGCCTTCAAGTCTTTGTCACACTTATTTATTTACATTTGTTGACCGAAAATGTCCGACTGGACGCAGGTCCATTTTCAGTGGAGGCCCGAGGAGAAAAGCTCCACAAATTAAAATATTACAGACATAGTTACAGGAATAGTAACATTGCACATTAGAAATGAACACCCGAGTCTATATCACATAATCAAACTTTTAAAAGTTCGAACGTCATATGGTCGACACCATATGATCAAACTTTTAAAAGTTCAAAAATGTAATAAAAAAAAACAAAGAAAAAAACCTACCTGAATGGTTTAAGGGGGGGGGGGCTGCCCCCCCAACACACACCACTCTTAAAATATACCAATTCCGAGATTGCACTACAATGCAGAAAAGGGAAATCTTCCCATTCCGCACTGTACCATTGATATGTTTGAATTTTTAAAAGTTCAATCATATGGTGTTGACCATATGATGTTCAAACATTTAAAAGTTCGACAATGTGATATAGACCCAGACCCCCTTTGGTAAGGGCCTTTATAGTAGCTGATAAGGGTAATTGGTGGCAGGTGGTACTACCATATAGTCTGGGCAGAAGGGGGCATAGCTGGAGAACCTGTGCCAGCCTTCCCTAGGAGTCTCTGTGTGTTTGTATATAAATCAAATCTCAAAGTGTGTGTGAGTGTGTGAGCTACTTGGGCAGGGACATGAAGCAATGGTTGGACAGAGAGGGTGCTGGAGGTTTTGGCTTGACCACTTGGCTGAGATCTTAACCCTATAGCTGTGCCAGTGGGGAGTCTTACTGTGGATCTGGAAAGAGAGGGAGAAATCATACCTGACTGACTGTGATCTCTGTGTGCTCTAAGGGCCATTGTACTTTACTGTGAGCGTACTGTTCATCCTCCCAATGTGCACATCCCTCAATGGTGTTAGTGGTGAGGATTGAGGCTCCTTGATTACTGGGCCAGTGCATGGGCATCACAACCTAGTATATACACCTGTGAAGCTATAATAGCATAACAATGACCTTCTTGCTCCTGGGGTATTCATCGGTATGACTAGTGCCTTCAATATACTTAATCACAGACTTTTACTCAACAAACTGCAAAGACTCAGCTTTGGAGACAATACTTTACTGTGGTATAGAAACTATTTGCAAGACAGAATCTTCCAAATCTACTCCAACAAAAGCTCCAACAGCTCAGTCTCTAAAAATGGAAAACTCAATACATGGCTTGGTATTGAGACTATTTCTATTCTTACTGTGTTCCTTACTTATCTACAGCATGATTTACCCAGTCAGAAAATAATAATGTACACAGATGACATTCTTTTCCTTGAGGCTCAAAAACTTACCAATCCCTCCAAAGTATTACTCAGTCCATATTCACAGATCTATTTAATTAGCTTTACACAAATACACTACTTATTAACAGCGCTAAAATGCAATGTTTTTTCCTCCTCTAAAATCTGGCATTATTACCAGCAATAACTATAAAAGACACTAATATTAACTTAATTCCAAATGTATCCGAACAACAATACATAGGCCCGAGTGCTACACTTCAATGCTAATATAAATGGAATTCAATAAACTCGGTGTAGACTTTGTGTGAAGCCTATGTGGCTTTTCCATGTGTGCACTGTGATGCCTGGTGAGCAGCAGCGCTCATTGCATATTCATGCTGCGCACGGTATTTAAACATAAACAAGAGAGGCTTTGTGGTTGGAAACAGTGTTGCTGGCCAGGAAACCATGTAAGGGAACATGGATAGCACTCATGTTTAAATCAGAGGACTAAAGGTCCATGGTTTTGCAAGGAATGCCACAGTGATCACCAGGGCTTCAGAGATAGCTGTCAATCTCTTAGTGCAAAAAATCTGGAGAAAGGCCAACATAATGGGGGACAACATGCCAGAAATAGGGACATATTTGACATGTTTGCCCTATCAAAATGTGCTAGAATAACTAGAGGGTTGTATTAAGATACACATTCTAAAGGATTTGAAGTCTGAAACTCAAATGTATGTAATTATTGAGTCACATCAGTCCTGAGATCATCCCAGTGATATGGCAGAAAGCCACACATTTGAAAAGGAACACATCAGGACATTCTGTGAAAATCTGGATAGTTGAGAGGTATGAATGTTAAGTATATGGTCCAAACACAGTTCAGGACAGTGTATCTACAGTGCAGAGTATTGTGAAATCCCATTCCTGGCATTCTGTATTGAAGTTGTGTAAGTGACCTGTAAGGGTACATGGACTGCAATGTAAAATAAACACTCAGGGGGATGTGTGTATATTGAATATGGACACACAGATGCATTATAGAAATGAACACAGGGAAAGGAGACTGGTGAAACAACCTAAGGTAACACCAGATGAGGGCATGTCAATGAAAGATGGTTGTAGCAACAACACCAGTCACATATCAATATGGTACAGTAGGGAGTGCACAGCAAAAATCTGTATTATGTGATGCACACAAGATGACATACCAATGGGAGGATGTCTGTGTGAGATAAGCATCCTTACATGAATAATGCAGAGGACATCTTTTAGGGATCTGACATACAATTGGGGTAGAGTGCATATTGTGAAGTTGTGCAAACTGATTTGACTGAATATGAGTGCAATCTCTTCAGAGGTCTCCAGCAAGTGGGGCACAGGTAAAGGTTCATGAACATTAAAAGAAGCAAGCGCCGCCATGGACAATATCAGAATAATACCACCAATAATCCCATGCCTCTGACATAACAAATGTGATTTAGACTGATCAGAGATGATTCTGCACAAACACACTTAAACTTCTGTTATGATACATCCATACTCTATGAAGGTAATGAGGGTAATCACACACACTGTCTTGGCACTGTAACATCTGCTGGAGGTGTTACGTGGGCCACTGCTGTAACTGTATGCGACATTATGATCAATACAGTCTAGTTGACTGGTGTGCATGGCATATATAAATATATATATATATATAAATATATATATATATATATATATATATATATATATATATATATATATATATATATATGTAATTTATATTGGCCCCTTCAAAACATCTAAAACCCATAACATTTAATTTCATAACATTGAGACCAGAACATCTAAAACCGATAACATTGAATTTCAGAACATCTAACAGTACAAATCACATAAAAATAACATCCCCTCCACATATAATGACACGAAACTACCAAACACACTTTTTACCATATTTCTGCAGGGGGGCTTGATACAGTGGGGTTAGGAAATTAACTTTTTTCCACTGTAGTGTGATCTTGAAGTTGGTATATTTAATTTATGGGGGGGGGTGTGAAGGGGGGCTTGCCCCCTTTCAGAAACGTAGTAAAACGTGTGTTTGGTAGCTTGGTGTCATTATATGTGGAGGGGATGTTATTTTCTTGTGATTTGTAGTGTTAGATGTTATGAAATTTGATGTTATGGGTTTTAGATGTTTCAAAGTATACCTATATATATATATATATATATATATATATATATATATATATATATATATATATATACACACACACACACACACACACACACACACACACACACACACACACACATTTTGAGCTTTAGAGATTTTGGTCTCAGTATTTTGAGTTTAGGTATTTTGAAGTGGACCCGTGTATATATATATATATATATATATATATATATATATATATATATATATATATATATATATAAATAAAAACATAATTCACGCTGTCAAGAATGTTATCCATTAATGTTGTCAAACACCTATGTATGTACAGAACAGGTCGCACACATGCATTTGGTGTAATAACTTGATTAAGGTTCCGCAACATCAGAAAGTAATGTTTATGCCACAAAAAAAAAAATACAATGGTGTGGCCAATAAGCTGTGTGACATCTCACCATGACTGGGAGATGTGCAGGGAGATACATGAAGAAGGGTGCATTGTACTCAGTTTTTGGTGTGATGAAGGCGGGGAACTACGGAGGTATTATGGCCTCTGATATGGATGTCCTTCCCATACTTAGTACTTGTATTACATACAAGGGAGTAGTCTGCACTGGGACTACATGCTGGTGGATGTTCCACTTACAATCTATCCCAGGACACAGGTCACATACCTATTGGTCTGATAATAGTGTGTCATGTCCACATTAAGCTTGGGATTGTGTGTTTATTTTCCTGATGAAACAAATACCCCCATGTTTTCTTGTCATTGCAGGTGTTGCCATGGCTGTTGCAGCAATATTTGGTGTGTGTTGATACTGTCTGTATTATACTAATATCACAGTTGCCCACAACAGGATGTGTATGTCATCTGTGATGTCCTGTATTTAAATAATGGGCAGGAAAGGGACTAGTAGACATCCATGATGTACTGACCTAATCACTGGACCTGCAATATAGGTCACTTCATAAATTTCAGCATAGATGCCATATATGTGCTCCACTGATCTACCAACTTGGTGATATAGCTGTTTATGGCCACATCTGACAATAGTGATTGAATAATTCACTGTTGATTTGTGCCAAATGCCTTGGCTTGGTCAAGTTCAACAGGATGATAGTATTATCATCATGTATGCATGCCCTCAGTTACCTCTTTGAGGACATCTATCTGATGAAACAGACATGGCGTAGCATTAAGAACTCACACAGGTCTGTTGCACACAGCCAAGATATCACAAGTGGCCATTTAGAAAAGGTCCATGATGACATGTTGGTCTACCTGACAGTTGAGGAAAGTCAGGATGTGTCTATACATGCATGTATCGGGTGCTTTCCCCCCAACTCAGATGGCTTCATGTTGATGTACACCCTTCTATGAGAACATAGCCCATGTGAAGGGTGTGTTTGTATGTATTCAACCATATTAGTAAGGTGTATGTGCTGAGTCACACTATAGATGATCTGGATTTCGGGTCAAGACCATTGATTCTGTGTGATAGGCTTAGATGAAGGTAAGACAGTTTATACTGCCTATCTTGATCTGGCCTAGGGTTTTGACACAATCACCCACTCAGATATCATTGAGAAACTCTCCCAGCTGGGCATTAACCCTTACATCACTAGATGGGAAAAAATGGCTCATCACCAGAGCACATAATGTGAAAGCTGATGAATCAACCTATACCAGTAGAGCTTTCACCATTGGTGTACCTCAGGGACCTGTGCTTGGCCTTTTACTGTTTGGAATCCATTTCTCAACAGTTCAGGTGAAACAATATGGCCTTTGGATAAACAGGTTTGCTGATTCTTGCATATTGGGTATAATTATTGAGTCCATCAATGATGATAACATACTACAGGAGGGACTAACACAGACAAATGATAGAAGACAAAGTCATACGATCTACAAATAAATGCAGAAATGTATCTTTATTTTTTCCTTCATAAAAGTGGAATTCCATGCTAATTACAACATTGTCAACAGTCCTGCTATGCTGAACACAGGGGTGTAAGCATTGGGAACACTTGTAGATAACAATCTGAACTTTGACCAGCATGTGTCCACACTGGTATTGAAAGCCTTTGTTGTGCACATAAGTCACACCATCATATTCAGATCTTAGGATTGTATGACAGCACTGTACTCAAACCTCATCAGAACAGTAATATAGTATAATGCTTTTTTTACATGTACCTCACCAGAAACATGCAGCAGCTGGATAGACTACAGGGGTTTCTCAACAAAAAACATAGGGCCTACAAACCATGCCATAATGTATGTGGATAGAAAGCCATGTCACTGTAATTTGTATAGTATAGGATGAGGTGACTTCTGCCTGCCCCCCCCCCCCCAGGCCAGTCTCTAATCCTGCCTGGTGGGAATAGTGCATATCCACAAATCAGATATACCTGATACAATCAGCAGTGTCTGTTGAGGACAATAAGGTAATAACAGTGTTCAACATGCTGGTTTTAAAAGGATCTCTGTAACATCAAGCAAGAGCGCACATACACACACACACACACACTTGGCTGCCATGAGAATAGAACCCCTACTTAAGTACACAGATTACAAAACTCAGTGCTCTACACAAATACCATAGCACAAGTCTGACTTTTACAAGAATGCAGGCCAACTTATAGCTGGTGACATCAACAGGACATGGAGAGAAAATGTTGAGAGGCCTGCATGAAATGGATGTGCAGGCATCAAAATGCTGTCAATCCATGGGATTGGAGCAGTGCCTGCAGGATACGCACTTCTGTTCTTCTGGCTAGACACACACACACACACACACACACACGCACACACACACACACACACACACACACACAGTTGACTACAATGAGAACAGAACCCCTACCTAAGTACACAGACTAAAGAACTCAGTACTTTACACAAGTGCCACAGCACATGTCTTACTTTTAAAACATTGCAGGTCAGCTTATAGTAGATGACATCAGCAAGGCATGTTGGAGAGAAGATTTTTGGAGGCCTACATGAAATGGATGTGTAGGCATACTCTCAATCCATGGGATTGGAGAAGTAGCAGCAGCATACACACTTCTGCTTCTTCTGACAAGACACACACATACACACAGTTACACACACACACACACCACACACATGTGCATACACGCACACACACACATGCACTCACATAAACACACACATGGGTGACTGTTGTGAGAACAGAACCCCTACCTGTCTAAGTACACAGACTGCAGAACTCAATATTTTGCAAAAGCTCTACAACACAAGTTTGACTTTTATAAGACTGCAGGTCAACTTATAGTGGATGACATTAGCAGGGCATGTTGCAGAGAAGATGTTGGGAGGCCTCTATAGCTTTATAGCTTCATAGGTTCATAGGAGGTTATTGCCTAATAGACCTAGGGCATTTATAAGCCTAGCCATATAAAAACACAAGCACCCTTTTTGAGCATAGTTAGATGGTCATTGTTAGAAGACCAATTTTCTGATCAGCACTGACTGGCCCTGTCCTTGAGAGACATAGGTACCACCCTAGGGGTGAATTTACAATCACCCATCCAGTTGTCAAGGTTGTGTTTGAATAGGGTCATTGAAGAGCACTGCTTCACATGCAGTGGTAGCCTATTACAGAGGAGTGGCAATTGGTGGGAGATGTATGTGTCACCCCAGCATGTTCTATTTATGTCACAGGCTAGGTTGAGTTCCCTGGAGCAAGTTATTCTTTGCCTATTTGATTTGTAGATGTCCAGCATTTTCAGTAGGGGCATAGGTCACCTCTCAGCAGCCTGCATGATTCTGAGTACAGGGACAGGTATTTCAGTCTTTCCATGTATGGGATTCTCCCAGTTAAACCAAGCAGAAACTTTGCAGTGTGGAGGGTGTAAAGTTCACTCCTTGAAATATCTTATGCACCTAGTAGACTAATAAAATTTGAACTTTAAAATATGTGCTACAAAACAATAAAATAGTAGGTAGTCCACAGCTGAGTTAAAAATGAAATATATTTTATTGAAACACACAAACAAGTGATCCTAGTTGAGTATAATGAAAAGCATTAAAGACATTCATTAATTTATATATAATCAGGTTATTTGGAGCAAGGGAGTGGTTACAGAGGGTGGTTCTGTTAAGAGCAGTAAAAGTATTAAACTCATTCCTTTAACCAAGTCCCCCTTCCCCCTTAACAGTATAGTGTAAACTGAGACTGTGCTACCTTATAACTGAAACTTAAAAGCTAGAAACAAATTAAAATATATAATATAAGAGCAGCTTATTAATCCATTTTATTAATCCAAACATTATTAATCAAGAAACCAACTCACTAACAAAATGGCTAACTAATTAACAAAAATATCTACCACTAAACATCTATCAGAAAAAGTATCAGTAACTTATAAACTGAAACACTTTTAACAAAGCTTTTGTACCAGATAAATACTTTATCAGGTTTGTGTGTAAAAAATATCATAATATTATTGAACATGTGTATAAATCTACAAGTCAACACCTAAGTAGCCTGAAAACTATAACTATAATTCCTAAGGTGGAAATACAGTGAAAAATGTTAGAAATAAATAGTGAAAATGTTAGAAATAAAGCATTAAGGCCCTGGGGATCTGTTCAAGTGTGGCATCTAACTAAGAAATCATTTAGTTTAAATAAGCAAAAATATCAGAAAACAGTACCAATGTAATTTATTTTCATTGCAAAATGTTTACAATGTTTGGTATTTGTTTCTAACAATATTAGCATGTATAATATTAAAATGCAATATCAGGATTAATCAGTCCCATATCAGACTTTTAATAGTCTTGTAAATAGTGAGGCAGTTTTCAGAGTTCTAGTATGCTTTTTATGGAGCAATAATAATTAAGCCCCGGTTTTCTAAAAGTTTAGTTTCAGCTGCCACAGTAGCTCAATTTTTTCAAAAAGATTAGGGATGTCTCCTTCGTATTCCCAAAGGTCCAGATGATCAACACAGATCTTTACAGAAAAAGTACCAAAGCAAACCTCCTGCTATATAATCTCTGTCTCCATCCCACTAGGACAAAATACAATGTTGTTAACAGTGGTGGCTGGTGACTTCAAATCAAAAGGGGGGCTACAGGAGACAGCTGAATGGGTGGGGTCAATGGGAATGGGTGTGGCCAAATAGAAAGGGGAGGAGCTATGCTCAAAACCACAAAAACTGTAACTTTAATTAAATACTCTGCCCTGGGTGCCAAACCATCATTATGAGAGTCCAATCAAGACCATATGAAGTGTAGAAGAAAAAACATATTTTAATCCATTGGCTGCATGACAGCTTACTTAATAACTAGATGGAAACAAAAAGGTTGTGAGGCATGAAAAAATAAATTACTTTTTAAATACATTACTGGAATGCTAGTCAAAATCAAGTATAAGAAAAACAACAACTCAAACCACTTCTCCTTGTACTCCAGTTCTAATTATAATTTATATTCAGCTTTATTAAAGTGCCAAGTAACATGCTGAAAGTAGCAATCTCGATACCCCCACTTGTAAAAATGTTTCTTATCCAAAAAAGACCTGCTGCCTGACAACAACTATCTACTTGTTTCATGGGGAAAACATGATCAAAGTAAAAAATGAAAAGCAAACAGGAAAAAAGCTCAACATATATTGCTTAAAGGATTACTGCACAGGATATGGATCACACATGATAGATTGGCATTCTGTTTAGTTTGCAGGTAAAGTCCATAATGAGCTCTTAAAATAATGTAATCCTGTCCTTTATTACAAATACTGTCATATGCATTTCAATACCCAAGGCTTATATGGTTTCTAGTTATGTAAGTATTCTCTGCATGGCAACAACAGAAAGGCTTTCAATGTTGGCAATTCTTTAACAGTATGCTTACTAAAACTTACTTGCATCTTACAATCTCAGACAAGCTTACCAGATGGTCATTAAAGCACTGCAACTTAAACACACAGCTACAGGCACTTTCTGAATAATATTAAGCACAAATCAACAGTATAAAAATATGACAGAAACCAGAGCATTCTGCAAAATCAAGGACAGATGAAAAGCCATTGTAGTACTTGTGTCTACCTTGGATGGGGGGATAGTCTGCACATTTACACTGCATAACTGCTCCTTGCCTTGCTTGGACACATCCAGAGTGACTACATGGGGGAGTGGGGTGCAACAAGTATGTCACAATTTGAAATGTCTCTGGCTGACTGCGATGGCACTGACACATTTGTCATACTGCTCAACCTCAGAGCAAGAAATCTAAAAATCTGGTTGGGATGGTGGCTTAATGGCTAAGGTGTTTGCCTTACAAACACAAGGTGCAGGGTTTGAGTCTCACAAGGATAATTGGCTAAGCTTGAAATGGCTCGCAAGGGCAGTTAGCTTAGTAATAAACTATGAGCTATAGACAAAGGCCCAAAAATAAGGAACATTTTTAAATATTGCTCTTATAAACTTAGAAAGTTAATAGAATAGTAGGTCTTGCATTAGTATGAATTTTCTGAAGGGTATGAAATCTGAAACTGAAATGTCTGCCATTATTTTCTAACTTTAGGCTTTAATGATTTGCCACTAATTTGCCAAAAAAAAAAAACACATTTTTATGAATAATGGACCAAAAATTTGATTCAAAAATATAAAATAGCTACACAATACAGCTGGGAACCTGTCAAAGAAGGGACACTTTGTAATATTAGTACTGCTAACTTAAGCAGCTGACAAAATAAAAGAATCTACATGCATTTCTGAAATAAAAGTAATCTATAACTGATTATTACAGTTATTTATTAATTGCAAACCTTCCATGTTTTCTTCCAAAATTGCCATTTTGCAGAGGGATTATTATTTATTTATTTTTATTTATTTGCAGTTAGTTTACCAGGATAGTCCATTGGGCCAATAAGAATCCGTTTTCAATGGAGTCCTGGGGAGAAAAGCTTCAAAACAAAGGTTACAAAGAGATTACAGCAGTTTACAATTTCAATCATTTGTAAGTTAAAGACAAAGCTTTAAAACATTGGTAAACAAAAAAGATTACAGCAGTTTACAATTGTGGTAATTTGTGGGTTCAAGACAGAACAAAGATTAAGCATTTACAAAGGAAATTTTTTTTTCATTTTGTAGAAAAACTAAGATTTAAGCAGGTATGATAAAAATATTAAGGTTACATTTTGTAGAAAAACAAAGCATTGCTGCAGTAAATATATAGTTTCGTGAGTGAAATAGTAGAATAAAAGAATTATAAGATGTCATTACAGTTGGCTTATTATTTGGTGTCTGGTAATATATGGTAAAACTGCCCATAGGAAGTGAAGAATAGGCTAGGAGGGGTGGGAGCAGGAGCATTCCCATGAGGATGTTAGATGTGAGTGCAGTGATTTTTTAAAAGCAGGGAGGTTGGTGGTGATACGGATGGAGGGAGGAAGGGAGTTCCATAGGCGTGCCACGGCAAAGGACAGGAGGTTTTGTCCTGGAGAGTGATGGGGTTTGTACAGTTCTATTAGGTTTTGGTTATTAGATCTTAGGAGTCTTTGTGGCAGGTGCATTTTAAAGGTAGAGCTGAGAGAGGGACAGAGGGAGGGCTGAAAAATTAGTTTATGAGCAAAAGTAAGCTGAGTATAGGAGAGATGGTTGGGAAGCTCTAGCCAGTTATGTTTGTGGAGAGATACACGGTGATGGGTAGATGATTTGTGGCTAGTTGCAAATTTGGCAATTTTATTATAACAAGAGGACAGTTTTGTTTTGAGAGAGGATTGTAGGTTTGTTAGCAGAGGGGCACCATAAAGGAGGTAAGGGATGAGAAATGTAGTAGCAAGAGTGAGCTTAGTAGATGTAGTGAGGAATCGATTGTGTCGATAGAGCATGCCAAGTTTTTGGTGTTTTTTTTTATGTTTAGTTGTAGGTGGTTATTGAATTTAAGCTGGTCGTCAATCTGGACTCCTAGTAGTTTGGTTTCAGATACCAGTTCAAGAGGTGTGTTATTCTGGCTAGCGATGGAAAATAGTTTTCTATCAATGGTGTTGGTTTTTGAGGGGGTAAATACCATAAGTTTGGTTTTTGATGCATTGAGTGCTAGATGATTGTCCATCATCCACTGTTCTGTGGTAGAGAAGGCATCTTGAGTCAGTTTTAAGAGAGCAAGTATGGATGTGGCTGAACAGATAATTGTGGAATCATCTGCATATTGAATAAGTTTAGCATGAGGTATTGAATGGAAGAAATCATTTATAAATATATTGAAAAGGAGAGGACCCAAAATGGAACCTTGGGGGACACCAGTGGGTGTGTTAAGGAAAGAGGAGATGGCTTTTTTCCACTTGACAGCTTGTTGCCTGTTGGAGAGATAGCTGGTGAACCAATTGAGAGAGGAATGGGATAGGTTTAGGTTAGATAGTTTAGTTAGGAGAAGGTTATGAGAGATAGTATCAAAGGCCTTAGAGAGGTCAAGAAAGAGCGTAGATACAGTAGAGCCAGAATCTCTGGCTTTATTTACAGTTTCCAGGAAGGAGAGGAGGGCAGTCATGGTGCTGTGGCCGGGTCTGAATCTGTGTTGTGTGGGAGTTAGTAAGTTATTATCTAAGAGATAGGGAAGGAGTTGAAGATGAATACATTGCTCTAGAAGTTTTGATATAGGAGATAGGATGGCAATGGGACGAAAGTTAGTAATATTGTTATTTTTGCCTCCTTTGTGCAGGGGAATGATGAATGCCCTTTTCCAGAGTTTGGGTACAAGCCCTTCTTGGATAGAACGATTGATTAGGATGCTGATGGGGAAGGCAATGGCTTTGGCAGCTATGCTGAGGAAGGATGAGGGAATATTATCGGGGGCATTGGTGCATGGTTTTAGTTTTTGCAGGAGTTTTCTTATGGTAGAAGTAGGAATGGGTTTTAGGGAGAATGGTGGGAGTTGAGTGATTGGAGATGAAGGGGATGACAAGAGGGGGGATGCAGAAGCAGGGGGTGAGGTGTTATTAGAGAAGGATGAGGTTAGTTTGGTAATAGAGTCTATGAAAAAAGAGTTGAATTGGGTAGCCAGATCTATATCTAGTGCATTTGGGTCTGGGCTTGGGTTTTCTGCTGTGCCAGGTTTTAGGAGGGTAGTGATGCCTTTCCAGAATTTTTGAGGATTGGTTTTGTGGTTGTTTTGGGGTAAGGAGAAGTAATTCTGTTGATCTGCTGTGATAAGTTTTTTTACGGAATTGCGGAGTGTTTTGAATTCATTAAGGGTGGTTGGAGTTTTCCATCTTTGGTACTGTGCCCAGGTTTTGTCTCTAAGTCTCATGGCAGTTAGTGTGTTTTTTGTTAGCCAGGGTGTGGTGTTGTTTCATATTCTTTTGGTTTTTATGGGGGCAAGACTATCCAGTAGTTTAAGGAAAGTTGTACTGAAGTGTGCAACAGCATTGTCCAAGGGTAGTGTTTTTAGGGGGTTCCAATTTATTGATTTTAGGGAGTCTGAGAAGGTTATTGGGTTGAAGTTTTTAAGGTTCCAAGTGCTGACGTAATTATGAGTTACATGTAATGGAGATGGAAGTCGTCTAGTGAAAATGGGAAGGTGGTCACTATCAGTGTAGTAGTGGGGGTGAGAGACTAATATCCAGTCTAGGGTACTGCCACTGGAGAAGTCTTTAGAGGGCCTGGTAGTGAGGTTGATTAGCTGAGAGTACTTATATAGGTTGATGTTTAGGGGGTGTGTAGGAGAATTAATGGAAGACCAATTGATATTTGTGTCTCCCATGAGAATGGTTTCATTACTGATATTGATAGAAAGCCAGGATAGGATATCCTCAAGTACAGAGGTATTATCTCCAGGGGGGATGTAAAGTGAGGCTATGCAAATTTGTTTGTGTTTATTTAATTGAAATAGAGCTAGAACTAATTCTGCATTGGAGAAGTGAGGAATGGGTTTGTTGTAGGGAGTAATGGAAAGGGTGGATGAGTAGAGTAGAGCTACCCCACCACCCTTCTTGTGGGCCCTGTATTTTCTGACGATAGAGTAGTTTGGTGGCACTATTTCAATATCTTTTGTGTGAGGTTTTAACCAGGTTTCAGAAATAGCTAAGATGTCAGGTTTGTTGTTGAGAAGCCAGGCATGGAGATTGGGGATTTTGTTAACTATGCTTTGGGCATTTAGAGAAGCAAATATGATGGATTTAGATGTAGGGGAAGTAGTGTTTGGGCCTGGGTTAGAGTGTATATCTCCAGATAGTAGTATGGTTGTTAGGTGATGGATTATGTTGATGAGATGTTTGGATTGCCTTGTTTGTATATTGTATATTTTCAGGTTTGAGTAGATATTGATGGTTAAAGAAGGGTTAGAGAGTTTATAAGTAGAGGATAGTTTGTAGTGAAAAAATAGATGGGTATTAATGGGATATAGTCCAGAGGAGATTGAGACAAATGAGTGTAAGTGAGTTGAAGAGAGTGAGCTGGTTGTGTGAAGTAATGGTGTGTGATTTGTGGTGTTGGGCTGGGAAAGGTAGTGGATATAAGTAAGGCTCAGAAGTAGTAATAGTTGGATTGAGAATGATAGAAGTTTTGTAAGCATGTTGAGGCTTAGCTAAAGTAGAATATGTAGTGTTGGGAGAAGGGATTAGAAATATATATTGTGTTGTTAAATATGAAGGGAGGTGTGATGTGTGAGGAGGTGAATTATAGGGGTGTAGAAGATGGTGATGAAAGGGGTATTATAGATAAAGAGGAAGTAGGAGTGGTAGGGAAAGGGGAAGGTGTAATAGGTAGGGAGGACGTAGGAGTGGTTAGGTGAGTATAAGTGTAGATGCACTGGGGGCGGGTGGAATTTGGGGGTAGGGTAGGGGAGCTGAGTGAGCCCGCAGGGCGAACGGAGTGGGTTGGAACAATCCAAGATAGAGGATCAGAGAAAAAAGTATCAGCAACAGGAGTCAATAAAGAAGGTAGGTGGGTAGGTATTGTATGCTATATGGGAACACAGAAATTAGGTTAACAAGGTGAGAAAGAGAGAGTTTGAGATATAGCAAGGAGAGAGTGGATGTAAAAAAAAAAAAAGGTAGGGAGTATGTATGTTTGTTAAAAGAAATGGAAAGTATAGCCAGCGTTGGGTGCAGAAGCCACTAAAGAACTAGTTTCTTTCTAGGTATGTAGTGATAGGGTGCTGCCACCTAGTGGTAGTATAAAGTGGTAATAAAGGATAAAGGTAAGAAGCGATATAAAGGCCCTAGGTGGAACTAAGTGGTTAAAAGGGTATAGTGATAGGAGGGGGGGACTGTAGTGAATGGTCCGTGGTAGGCTGCTTTAAGGAACGCACTCTCAGTAGGGCATACAAGCACAAAAATGGGTAATAATAGTAGCTAAACAATGAGTACAGAGGTAATTTCTTTGGGTACATACATTCATACACAGTGTGATATAGGGAGTCCTTGCAGTATGTTGCTTAGTAGTAGGCCAGGGCTAGCAGGCAAACATTCAGGGAGTTCTTCTGGGTTAAAACAGTTGATCTTCCTTTTGAGTATATAGTCAGGGAGGGAGTACCCAGGGTAGAATACTGTAAAATAAAACAGAAGAGAGATACACAGTGGGTTAAGTTATTTAAGGATATCAAGTACTGAGTGATGAGGCGTTGACAGAAGAACAAAGAGTTAAGCAAGAGTCTGAGGAGTTGGAGAGTCAACTAGGATATAATTACATAGTGAGTAAGACAAGGGAATAAAGTAAAGGCTGAGTGATAGACTGTATTGGGAGAGTAGCTAGAAGAGGAAGTAGTGGAAAGCCAAGGATAAGGTTAAAATACAGCAGAGGGCCAGCCAGTGATAGACAGTTTATTCATGCATTTTAATCACTCTACGTACCATGCAGCTGAATAATGCAACAGGTATATCAAGAAAAAAAGGGAAGAGCAACATTTTGAGGCATAATCGGGGACAGTTGAGAGGTTTGTATATGCCTATTTCTATAAAGCAATTTATTTACATGTATCTCTCAACCTGTTAATGCAGGAAATCTGGGCAAGGCCAAATATATGGGGGGAACATATAAACAGTACTAAAAATTGCTCTTGTATAAACTGAGACAGTTGATCGAATAACACGTTTTGCTTTAGCATGCATTTTTTTGAAGATTATGAAGTCTGAAACTCAGTGTCTGTCATTATTTAGTGACTTCATACCTAAATGATTTGACAGAAACCACAAATTTTATGAGGAACAAACCAAAAATAATAAGAAAAAAATCTATTCATTCTGCAAAAATCTGGACAATTGAGAGGTATAGTTCAGCCGGGGCTGTCTTTGAGTTTGCTGCCCTCCCCCCCCTCACAAAATGATGATCAAATGGAGCTTTCCCCCCTACAGCCATTCCAATGAACCATTACTTGGCTATTTCACCCCATTTACCATAAACACTAACGTGCATACTGCTTTACTTCTGCGATTATTTGGACTTCATTTGAAAGTTTTATTTTGCATTTTACAGCGCAAACACTAATAGATACCCTATCTGCTAAACAAAGCAATGCAGTCTCACAATGAGAACAGACTTAGCATTAAAACTTCTCTGCCCTTGAAAACTCACAATCACTGAAACAGCATTGAAACCCACATTCAAAGAAAATACATTTTGCCAGTGGCAGATTAACTTTGGGTTTGGGCTGTTTTCAAATCACAGGCCCCTTGCACACGAAACATACACATACTCTTTCATGTACCTTCCTGATTGTATTAAATTATATTCTTTGTACAATACAGTACAGTTTTATAGGGTGTTTTAAATTTATTGTTTTGAAATGTTTCCAGTAAACAATGAAACAAAATGCATGCACCAGTAATGACAAAACTGCCCAATTCAGAACATTTCCATCATAAAAGTCTGCTCAGACTTCTACATTCCACCAGTATCAGTACATATGCACAATCTCTGAAATAGTAAAAGTCATCTAAATAATTCCATATTAAAGAGATCTGTAACTAATGAAGACGTTGCTGCTAGCAAACAACTTTGTATTTCATTGTTTCATCTACAAATAAAGTGCCTGTTACCCTTGAGGAATAAAACAAATGATAAGCTAGCAATATTGCAATAGGGAATGGATGGCAAACTGATAACAGGTTCATAGTTACTAGGTATCTTCGCCAAAAAGGAGTGCAGCATCCTCCCCTTTTGCAACACAGTACAGTGTCAGCAATGCATCTATCTACTGTGGAAGTAGAACCCACAGGCTTCTGCATCAAAAGCAAGTATACTACCTGTTGTGCTATTAACAATGCAAGTAGACTCAGCATAAGCAGCACTAAACATTTGCTCCCCAAATCTATTCACTCAGCTGCATCTCTGAACTTTGCAGCATAAAGAAATCTGGAAAAAGCCAAAGTTTATTGTGTTGGGGACAAAAGCCCAAAAACCAGGGACACATTTTAAACATTGCTTGTATAATGTTGAAAAGTTGCTAGAATAAAATGCTGTGTTACCACCATAGATTTCACTGAAAATCCTTAAAACCAGGACCATGTTCAAAACAGCCAGAGCAACATGCCATTATGCCAAATCAGCTGTTTTGTGAAAGAGGAAGACGGAAACTTAAATGGTTATCATTTAGTGAATTCAGTTCTCACCATAGCACAGCTGTCAACCTCTTAGCACAAAGCACCTGAACAAAGCCAATAATGGGTGAATACAGCCCCCAAACATTCAGTGAATTCAGTTCTCACCATAGCTCTCAACCTCTTAGCAAAATACACTCGGACAAAGCCAGTAATAGGGGAATATAGCCCCCAAACATATTCAGTGAATTCAGTTCTTACCATAGCTCTCAACCTTAGCACAAAACCTAGATGAAGCCAATAATGGGGGAAAACAGTCCCAAAAATAGGGACAAATTTCAAATATCCATCTTATACACTTAGAAAATTGCTAGAATAAAAGCTTTTGTGGTACCATGCACTTTCTGAAGAATATGAAGTCTGATATTCAAATGCGTGTCATTTTTAACATTTGTTCACCAGGAAGCCTGTCTGTAATGGCCTGCGCATGGGTCTCCCGAGAGATGTGAGGAGACTGGAGCCTGCGGGCGATGCACTCCGGTGACCTTCCGGTCTGTGCGGTTGTCACCGCACAGACCTCTGGACTGGAAGGGCAGAGTTTCCTGCCTTCCCTATTAGACTGCCTAAGAGAGCAGTCTGAAGAACAGAAATGAGCACGCATGCATGCATGGAATTCTGGATTGTCTAACGCAGCAACCATGCACGCAAGGGCAGAGAATGTGAAATTGTTTTATTTTTAATTTCAATTTTATTTTTTTAAATTTCTTTTATTCATTTCACAGGCAGGAGGGCTGCAGTCCTGCAGTCCTATAGCACGAGCCGCCCCTGGTTGTTAAGTCCCAGTACTGCAGGTTAGCCAGGAGCACCATGAAAATGGAACCCTTCCTTAATAACCTAAATGATCTTGGAAATGACTTTTTGGTGAGGGGATAAGAACGCAATATGTTAAGAAGAATTTTGGAACCTATAATTTAACTAAAAAGTATAAATTCAGCAGCACTTAGCAGTCCTTACCGGAGGGTTTTAAAGTAACCTATGGACAGCAACTTTAAAGACAGGTGTAGCTTGACTTTTACTGTTGATGATAACAGCATCATTTATATTACTAGAAAGAATTTGGCCATAATTACTTAAAGCTCATATCTAATGGATATCCTTATAGAAGTTCCTTCCTTTGTGTATAGGGAATCTAGAAACATCAGGAGTTGGGCTGAAGGTAGGCCCAGACCTTTGGATACATGCACTAATAAGTTTGGAGCCTACTATGTTTTTTGCCAGCTTATACAGGAGGGGGAAATGTTTTTTCTGCCCTTATTTAAAGAAACTGATTTAAACTAACACAGGAGGTGAGTGTAACTCAATGCAGGTGGTTTACATGGTAAGCTGCAATAACTGTGAAGCATTTTATGTGGGGAAAATGCTCAACAGACTTAAAAGAAGGATTTCTGTCCATCTTTCTGAAATTAGAGATAAGTGCAAGAATAATGCACTGGCTTGGCACCTGCAGCTTCCCAAAAGATACAATGGCTTTAAATTTCAAATTATTGATTATGTGGACCTTTTAGAACTGGAAGGAGATATCCATAATCTTTTAGAAAAATGTGAACTACTATAGTAGCTAAAACTGAACTTCTTTAGAAAATCTGAGCTTAATTATTATTGCACCATAAAAGCATACTAGAACTCAGAAAACTGCCTAACTGTTTAAAATACTATTAAAAGTATGATATGGGACTGATTAATGCTGACATTACACATTAATATTATACATGCTAATATTGTTATAAACAAATTTGAAACATTGTGAACATTTTACAATGAAAATAACTGACATTGGTACTGTTTTCTGATATTTTTACTCATTTAAACTAAGTGCTTTCTTAGTGAAATGCTATACTTGAACAGATCCCCAGGGGCCTTAACGCTTTATTTCTAACATTTTTAATTATTTATTTCTAACATTTTTCACTGTATTTCCACCTTTGCAATTATAGCTATGGTTTTCAGCCTACTTAGATATTGATTTGTAGATAATACATATGTTCATTAACATTATGATATGTTTTTACACACAGACCTGATGAAGTATTTATTTAGTACAAAAGCTATCTTTTTTAAAAATGTTTCAGTTTAAAAGTTACTAATATTTTTTCTGATAGGTGCTTAGTGGTAGATCTTTTTCTTAGTTAATTAGTTAGTCATTTTCTTAGTAAGTTGGTTTCTTTATTAATAATGTTTGAATTAATAGGTCAGTCTTAATAAGCTGTTCTTATATATTTTAATTTGTTTCTAGCTTTTAAGTTTCAGTTATAAGGTAGCACAGTTTCAGTTTACACTATGGTGTTAAGGAGGAAGGAGGACTTGGTTAAAGGAATAAGTATAATACTTTGATTGTTATTAACAGAACTGGGTTCCTATTATGAAACTGAAGAGGCTAACGATTGAATGGCTTTAATATTGGAAATGCCGTTCATCAATGTGTTTTTTCTCCTGTGTAGGTCATTAAAATGATGCCTACATTTCTCTCCAGTGTGTGAGATACCACTGGCACTAGATAAAGCCTGGGCCAAAGTATTCCAAACCTCAGACTTGTACTGGGAGCCAGAATGGTCCCTCTGCAGAAGCTTTTGGCTGTGGTTCTTTATCAGGAGTCCAATAAATATACTGGACTCCTGGACACCTCACCTCTGTGCCCTAAACTTGGCACCTTTGTCTCTTTTGCCAGCCATGTCTACCAGCTGAACTAGAGCAGTGGAAACTGATGCTTTCCTGCCAGTTCCAGTTATTGTGTTTACTGTTAGTGCACAAACCTAATCAGTGGTGCCAGTCACATTTGCTCAATGTTAAGTAGAGAACAGCAGTGCCAAGCAGGGAGGAATTAAGTAATTGAAACTAGAAGGTTAATCTGACACTTGGCCTTAGCTTTATGGGTGCCTACTGATATAGTCTGGAAATATATTTGGAAATTGGAAGGTAACTGCTAGTTGAATTAGGTTTGCAGATATGCTCTGGGGTTATAAATGTAATGATTTGACACATTTGATTTTACCTTTATACACTGAGAAAATTGATTTTATACTGTGGGATTCAAACCCATGCATAAGGGAAAACACATTATCTTTTATAGCATTGATTTTCCATCTTTGTCACATAAGTAGTGCTGCTCAGACATAATCAAGAATCATAGACAAATACAGGTGACAATTTGAGCTGTTACACATATATGTGTGTGACCTGACAAGGTTATTGGATATAGATCCAGTTGTGCATGTGCCTTAGTAATTGTGAAGGCCATGCAAGTCCTGATAGCAGAATTACACTTACAGAAATATAGTACACAGTATACCCTCAGTCATACATCTGAAAAAATAATAATGGTGTCTCATCCCTCATACGTATAATTCATATCAGCTCCACCATCTAAAGTGTTGTAAGTTAGGGTGAATATAATGGGAAGTGGAATGACAGTAAAGGTGTATGGAATATCCTACATTAGAACCCAGGACCATGAGTATGGTAGTCCTATACTTACATATGTTGTCAAAAGAATGCTGAAATAATACTTCTCTGGGATTCAGCAAACCTCCATGCAATAATAGCTTATTCTTGCATGGAAGGGACCATTCCCATGCAGCATTGCAGCGTGCCATGCATATTCAT